>NW_007255420.1:1084728-1225131 GCF_000164805.1 Carlito syrichta
GCGTGGGCGTCCGCGGAGAAGGGCGCGCTCCAGAGCAGGGTGCGGCCTCCCTTCTGACATCCATCCCAGCATGAGGGGTTCGCCAACCCGCCCTCAGGCTGGACAGTTCACCAAAAGGGCTCACAGAAGCCACCGAAAGCTGCTAGACCCTTGGTTACGGTCCATGACAGAGAAGGGATACAGATTAAAGCCAGCTAGGGAGGAAACAGAGCAGAGTCCAGACGGGTCCCGTGTGGAGGCTCCAAGCATCCTCCACCTGTGGAGTCATGGATGGGGTCACCTCCTTCCAGTCATGACCTACGACAGCGTGCATGGAATATTGCCAAACGAGTAAGCTCACCTGAGCCTTGGTGTCTAGAGTTTTTATTGCGGCTCAATCCCATACCACCTCCATGGCGGACCTCTAGCTAGTCTCCAGTTCCTCCAAAGGCAGAACAGATACCACTACCCACACCAAAAGCCTCCCTCACAAGTCATATTGTTACGCTGTCCAGCGGCCAAAACCCCAGACACACAAAGACATTTCCATCAGTCTTGATATTTCCAGGCCCTCCCAGCAGCCAAGGACAAAGGCCAGACCTCTCTTTGAGTAAAGTTGATTCTTCACTGCACACATGCCTTGTAACTTTGCTGTTCCCTTGAGCTGTGAGTGAGAATACTCTCCGACCTCTTGACCTTGGGTCTGGTAATGTGACTTCTTGGACGCAGAATGAGGCAGAAAGCAAGGTATGCTCATTTCCCTTTTTCTCTTGTATCTCTGCCATCACTAGGAGAAAAATGTGTCCAAGCTAGCCCACCACTCCCAGGAAGAAGAGGGGAAACACGTGGGAAAAAGCCACCTGCCACACTTCCAATCTGAATCCAGTCTAGAGCTGATCCTCATCCCATGAGCTGACCACCTGAACTAAATAAAGGCCTTCTGTTGCATGTTGCTGAGATTTTGTGATTTGTGTTTAAGCAACATTATTATGGGCTTAGTTAACTGATAAAAATATCAAAATCTTCATGATCATTCATATTTTTCTGTGAGTTTACCGATCCTATTAGAGTTATTTTGGTTGTAATTGAAAGAGTCTCTTGAGAAGACGGGCACAAGTTGGCAAAGTTTGAATAGAGACAGATGATGAGGGAGGAAACTTGGAAGTTCTAAAGTGGCGATGGCAAACACAGCTACCTATAGGGCCAGGAAGGTAATGTGGTTGAACAGATAGCCAGTTTCCTGACACTAAATGTGACTTATGTGAGAAGGAAAGCAATAGGGAGTAGTGAGGACTACGGCGAACTAAACAGCAATGGCTCATCTAAAAGAAGAAGCCACCATTTAGTTCTTGGCAGTTGTTACAAATTTTAAAATGTTAACCCGATGTTGTCAAATCTTTCAAGTTTTATTTTTCAGGGAAGCTAATGATTTAGATATTCATATGGAATCTCCTAAATGCTGCAAATGATTGATTTTTGTTCAAAACACTGTGCAAGACAAAACAAACATATCAATCAGTGTGCCATCTCCTTTATGTCATGACATGCAACATCTGGTGATAGCAGGCTTGTCTGAGTCCTTAAGGAGAGGATCCTCAATGGCCTGGGTCAGCATGGGGTGACCAGCTGCCTCATGTGGGGCTAGGGGATGGGTTTCAGCTGAAAGAAGAAAAGTCATGCAAAGAGGAGAGAGGACACAAGTGGATACCAAAGACAAACTCCACTGTCATTTGACCCCTGGGCATTCCCATCACAGCTTCATGGAGCCACTTAAGGGTCTCAAATGATTTGTTAGCCTTCTTCTTTAGGGGTATGACCCCCACAATGATGAGGCAAGGCATCAAGCATCAGTTTTGTACACAACTCTCTGTGTATGCTAGAGAATGTTTCAGGAACTCAAAACGACACCAGCAGCAGCATAGCAGGAGTAGCCCTCTGCCTGGGGTTCAGGAGCAAGGAGGGAGGCGCTAACACAGCCCTCCCCCGACCCTGCAAGCTCACCCCCACGGCCGCTGCCCCAGGTACCAACCTGCTATCATGCTTCTGTATTTGCAGAATGTTGCTCTTTAAAAAGAGAAATGAGAAGTGGGCTTTTTGTCTGTTTGTGACTAGAAGCCATGGACAGTAGCATCTCCTCTTTTTTCTAAAATGGAATTTAGCTGTGGACACAGTAGAGCTGTCCGTAAGTCCTACGACTGCCTTTCAAGGTGTTTATTCTCCCGTGCCCGGTCCTGATGTCAGCTTCTCTCTGCTCTACATGTGCAAGAATTATTATTCCAGAGACAAGTCGTTTGTAAGATGATGATATTTGTTTAGTGCCAGGTGTTGTTGCTGTCCCTCATTCCCTTGCTGTGTGTAACCCTGGGGACACTGTAACATGATGGCTCGGAGGAAGGCCAGGAAAGGTCTCCCCCACCGAACAGACCTGAGAGCAACTGCCAGCAGGAAGAGCCGAGATGGCTGAGCACTTCTCTCTCCATGTAGTAGCAGTTAGGCCAACTCACATACAAAAGCACCTGAAGGATTGCTTAAGAGTTATATTTCCAAGGACTTATGTCAATAGCCTCACTGCAAGCTCATTCTATTGAGACCAGTAAGAGAAAAGACACTAACACCTACTGAGTGATGCTCATCAGACATACACATCACACCGTTTAATTCTTACTATAATTCTGATGGGTGTTATTAAAACTAGAATACTGTAAATATTTTAATTAAATTAAAATACTTAAAATATTTTAATTTAGCTAAAGCATCTAATTTACTTACTACTTAATAAAATATTCAAAATATCCACTTTTACACATGAGAAAATTGATGCCCAGATATGCCTGCCCCAAGAAACCACTGTTAGATATGGTAGCCCTATGTCTTGAATGTTCTAAGTTTTGGATACTCTGTCCCACAATTATACCATCTTTCCTGACAGGATATCACTGTGTCACTAGGCCAATGAGGATCCCCATGTCCCTATGCTTTTGAAATGTCCTACAAAATTTCTATGGAGTAGTCTATAAAGGCTCTCTGAGTACCACAACCTCTAGGTGTCAAAAGAAGCAAAATTCAACCTTGTCTATGGTCACTTACGTCATAGAGAAGCAAACATGCTACATCTCTTTGAGAACATATCTTCAGAAGTTTACACAAGAGCAGAATATTGTGATGTCACTAAAGTAAAGGTTATCTTTTTCATGTCTCGTGGCTAACAGAATAGACCTTCCCTGAAGAGCTAAACATGATAGCACAGCCAACCATCTACTATTCCAGAGGCAGACTTGCATGGGGACATGAATTCAGAAAGTACCTCTGCGCAAGGAGGTTAGCCAGCCTGGAGAAAGAAAGGGAGCAGTCTGGGAGCAAACGCTAAGATCTCTTCGTGCTCTGAGTGTGACCATTGGGTCCAAGCTGAAATGGCACAGTGAATATGGGAGGAGGGGAACAGGAAGGCAGGTGATCAACATAAAGGATGTGGCAGGCTGTACCAGGGCTAGAACTCGGGACAAGAAAGTCAGACTGGGGAGCAAGTCCAGACTCTAGACCCTGAGAACTCTAGGAAACTAGGTCAGAGACAGGTGGGACCAAGACCATCCAGCTCAGCCAGAGCACTTCCCACCGAGGTCCTGCTGGGTCAAACTTGGTCCCTGAGACTCCTGGGCTGACTTTGAGATCCTTTATTTATAGAAGAATATCTCTACTGACATTTGTTTTTGAAACCAATTTTGGTGTTTGGGTTCAAAACACATTTTCTATGTGATGAGGCTCCTTTTTTCTCACCCAGGCCTTCAGGTCACTGAGCAAAAGGAGGGTCCTCAACTGGTGCCTGGATGAGAAGGGTTGCAGCTCCAGCTTGTGAACTTGAGGGGGGTGGGTCTTTGTATGTCTGCGGATGTGGGGATGAGTGTGTCTGTGTATACGTGTGTTTCTGCAAGATCTGGGGTGTCACTTGCCTATGGGGATTCAGGGCATGTAGTCCCCAAGCACCACATTGCTCCTTGAACAGAGGAACCTGCAGCAATGGGTGAACATCTCCAAACTCACCTCTCCTGCTACTTCTTCTCCCCCATCCAGGTCCTGATCATCAATCTTGGAACCCAAATATGAGGGTAGGAGCTGGTGGGACTTTGCCCCTCCTCCACACAAGGATCTAATGGGACATGGAAACCAAAATGGCTTTTCTTACCTGTTCTCTCCAGCCTACGTGAGCAGGGGTCGGAAGACCCCTAGTCCAGTGTGTACTTTTCTTCTACCTCAAAAGGATCAATGTCAAATTCCAAATTTTTATATAGCTATGACTAAAAAAATATCCCCGGATCTGGATTTTATTTATAACATATTTACTGCCCATGGACAATAATTTTTAATTCTTAGTAAAGATCTAGCTCTTACAGTCCATGCATCTTATTTGCTACCTCACCTATGAACCCCATCCTAAGTTCATTAATTATGCCTGCTCCCTGAAAGTCCAATTTCTTTGAAACTATCCATTTTCCCCTCAGAAAAGACCTGGGACCCTCCTGCTATGGACCCCAGATAAGATTAGCCTTGGCTGCATGACCAAAGCAATATACAGGGGTCACCGATTCAACCAGGGCTCATTACAGAAGCTTTACTTTCTGAAGGTGGCCAAGGTCGAGTTCACCTGGCTAGGACACTTATAGTCTTCCGGCATCCGGCTTCCAGTATTTTGGGCTTCTCAGGAAGTCTGAATGGGAAAGGAAGCTTGAAATAGTAGGGGTTTTTTTTCAACACTTATGAGAGTCTGAAGTAAGAGCTAAGGTTTTGATTTTCAGGGCAGACTCCTCAGGCAAGAAGGGCTCCTTGTGGTTTGAATGGGGTTTTGCTTATTTGACTCTAAGAGTTTAGGCTCACCTGCTAGAGTTCCTTGACGACTCCAAGTATACTCTTTATTCACCTGGTCTACAGTGCAGAGGAATCCCAGGCTTTTTTCTGTGGTGGAACCCACTTCAGCCCTTCAGAAAGAATTCTCTATGACCACCCTCAAGGTTTTCTGTGGTTTTAAGAAACGGCCTCTGGGTTTTAAGAAACAACAAACTCTACAAACAAATCTCTTGGACAAGCCTCTTATACTCGGACTTCCCAGCTAAATCCAACCTAGGAAGGTTGCCAGGGAGATAGAGTGAAGAGGAGAATAGGGAGATTTCTAAGGGTGACAGAAACTAGAACTTCCTTGAGCTGTGATTCAGCAGGAAATTGAGGAATGATTCGTTCAGATACCTCTGGCTACAGCCTCTGATGCAGTCATGGCCAGCCTCCCAGACACTGTCCCTGTTCATGAAGATCTGGCTTGCTGACTCTCTGCCATTACCACTGTCATCACAACTATCAAGACTCCCACCCTACATTCTGGCCCTTCCATTTTGGTCTCCTTGTTGACATATTTTCTTCTAGCCCACTTTATCCATCCACTCCCAAGATCATTCCCTAGGTCAACATCCAGGGTCATTGCCTCCCCTTCCATGGACTTCCACTTCTTGGACCTCTTTAAGATCTCCAATCCATGGATGTGATCATGTTTCCACATCCATCCCCCTTACCCAGCTTGAATCTGGACCCATCATTCTGCTCACATGCATCCATGTTCCTTCCAATACTTCACCACTCACCCCATCTGTCATACTTGTTAGGCTAAACCCCAAGTCTGTTTAAACTTAATTCTTTGCCTACTGAACTCCCAAACTCAAGCCATTGTGTGAGGCTAGAGAAAAACATCCAACCATGCTGACTGATCTTGCTTTATATTTGTGACCCCAAACCTCCAGTGGGCCCCCAGCATCATCTGGCTAATTCCTTAGTCCAGTCACTCCAAAATCCCCCTCTGTGAGATGACTAGGTCTCATCTTCTCCTCTCTCCCCACTTTTAACTGGTGACCTTGGTTCTTCCTTCACTAGAAAACAAAATCAGAAGAGAATTCATCTCACCAACAAATCTACTAGCTTCTGGAAGCTGTACTTACTCTCTTGCTCCTTTTCAAGACATCTCCACTGGTGCCTATTCAAGAACATCACAACTGTCTTCTCTCTCTCCTGATCCAGCTCTCTACTTGCTTATTCTCATCAGACTACAAATATTCCACAAAAATTCCCACCTTTAAAAAATTCTATGTGAAAGAGGAGTGACTCTTCGTGATATTAATATACACCATGAAGTCTCTATAATCAAAACAATCTGGTTCTGATTAAGAGCCTGGTTTTACAGACAGATCAATAGAATAAAATTAAAAGTCAAGAAATACACCCAAATATTTGCAGAAATCTAGGCTATGTGCAGGTGGTAATAACTGGGGCAGAGATAATCTTCTTAATACAAGATATTCAAACAACAGGATAGTCATTTAAAAAAATGCTCTCTTTCACCCTATACACAAGAATAATTGCCAAATAAATCAGTGATCTAGATGCAAAATGAAACTGTACAAGTACTAGAATAAAACGTGGATGAACTTCTATATACCCTGGATAGGGAAAGATTGTTTAATATGACTAAAAATTCAGATGCTACAAAGGAGAGATTGGTAAATATGACTACAAAAAAGTGCAGAGGGGGATCCATAAGCATAGTCAAAACATGAATGAAAACTGGCAGAAAAATATTTACAGCACAGATGATAAAGGATCAGTATTTAACATGTAAAAAGTCTAAATATTGAGGGAAAAAAAGACCAAAATTCCCATAGGAAAATGGACAAAACAGATAATTCGTTAAAAGGGAAGAATTTGTCCTTAAACATATGAAAATATGAACAAATGTACTCATAACGAAAATGTAAATTAACTGGGCATGTTGGCTCATGCCTATAATCTCAGCATTTTGGGAGGCCAAGGTGGGAGGATCACTTGAGGTCAGGAACTCAAGACCTGCCTAGGCAACACAGGGAGACCCCATTTCTACAAAAATATTTTAAAACTTAGCTGGACGTTGTGGCACATGTCTCCTAGATACTTGGGAGGCTAAGGTGGGAGGATTTCTTGAGCACAGGAGTTTGAGGTTACAGTGAGCTGATTGGGCACTGCACTTCCGTCTGGTTGACCAAGAGAGACCCTATCTTAAAAAAATGTGTTAGCCGGGCTCGGTGGCTCAGCCTGTAATCCCGCGCCTTTGGGAGGCTGAGGTGAGTGGATGGCCTGAGCCCGCGGGTTCGAGACCCGCCTGGGCAGCGAAACCTCATCTCTACAATAAATCAAAAAATCAGCCAGGCGTGGTAGCGCTTGCCTGTAATTCCAGCTATTTGGAAGGCTGAGGCGGAAAGATCGCCAGAGCCCAGCAGGTCGAGGCTGCAGTGGCCGGGAGCGGCCACTGCACTCCAGTCTGGGCGACAGAGTGAGACTCCAACTCAAAAAAAGAGAAATGTGTTTAAAGTAAATTAAATCCACACTGAATAGCATTTTTAACTCATCTGATTGGTGGGGAAAAGATCAAAAGGTTAACAATACACACTGTTGGTGAGACTAAAGAAACAGGTATTCTGTTACATTGCAGGTGGGAATGTGATATAGTACAATCTCTATGGAGAACTTGGCAATATCTAACAAAACTACATATGTATGTACCCTTCCACCTAACAGTTCCACTCCTAGGAATTCACACCAAATATATCCTTTCCACAACATAAAAATACAGATTTCCATGGTTCTTCATTGCAGCATTATTCATAATTGCAAAAATATTGGGAACTACCTAAATACTTGGAAGCCCAAGCATTTAGGTTCAATAAAATATGGTACACATATGCAATTAGGTACTAAGGAGACATAAAAATCACCAGAAAGATCCCTGTGAATGGGTAGGGAGAAATTTCCAGGAGACACTGCAAAAGAGTATATGTAGTGTGCCATCTTTTGTGAAGACAGAAAGGAAATGATGGCTTGTATACATCTGCTTCTCTCTCTCTCTCCTCTCTCCTCTCTCTTTCAATCACAGTCTCACTTTGTTGCCCAGGCTGGAGTGTAGTGGCAGTGGCACAGTCATAGCTACCACAGCCTACACCTGCTGGGTTCAGGCGATCCTCTGCCTCAACCTTCCAAATATCTGGAACTAAAGATGCTTGCTACCACACTCAGCTATTTTGTTTTCATTGTAGAGACTAGGTCTTGCCATTTTGCCCTGGCTGGTCTTGGACTCCTGAGCTCAGGCAATCCTCTGACCTCAGCCTCCCAAAGTGCTGGGATTACAGATATGAGCTACTGTACCCAACTCATCTGCTTCTCTTTACAAAAAGAAGCACAAGAATAACAAACTCAGAAGTCCTGTAGCTGGTTTCCTCTAAAGAGTGTGGGGGAATAGGGCAGAAGAAAGATGGTGTACAATGGTACGCTTCTCTGAGCACACTTTTTCTATACAGTTTTGGCTTTTGATAGCACCTTAATGGGCTACTAGCAAAAAATAAAATTAAATCAATAATGAAGTTTAGTAGCCAGTGCCCATTTGCCCTTCTTTAAGTAGCCATGCCCTGACTTACCTTGGAAGGCACTCTTCCACATAGGCCACGTGTGTTTCTTAGGTCACCACCCATATGTGGTGTTGAGCATGTGACAGTCCTGGCCATTCAGAGTGCTACATTTCTGTGGCCTTGGGACCTGGCTCGGGGGTGGGCACCTGACACGACTGAGTCAGTGATATGCCACAAACCTATAGCTGCTACTCTTCAGAGACAACCCATCTTCCTTTATACCCTGAGCTAGCTAGCATCTGGGAGGTCATAGACCTGGAGTAACCAGCATCCTTCCTGTCACCGTATGAAGCCTTGAAATGAAGCCAGGATGGAAGGAGGAGAGCAGAGTTAGGAGATTAAACAGAACAATACCTGGAAACATTGTTCAAACCCCTGGATCAAGCCCCAGCTCTTTTTAATGAATTGCTTGAAATAATCATTTCAAGTTTCTGCCTATGCCTGCCTCAGTTGGGTTTCTGTCCTATGTATTCAAATAGTCTCATACCTCTCATTTCATAGATGCTGAATCTGAGGACCAGTGAGATGAAGGGACAGACCCAAAATCATGCTGGAAGACAATAACAAAAATGACACTAAGACTCAGATCCTCTGGTTCCAAGTTCAGAATACACAGTCAGTGGGGTAGATAGCCTGCCCCCAGTCCACTTGAGGGAGAAATCAAGGAAGAGCTTATGTCCAAGGGGGATGAGAAAGAGAGAAAGCAAGCTAGGCATCCTCCTCCCACAACCAAATATGTCCCAGATTCCTTTAGCAGTCCGGGTCAACCTACCTCAACTGTTCAAAGATAGCGGATTTGGATAGGGAAACCTTAAGGAAGAAACAGGTGTTCTGAGGCCAACATATGTGGCCACCAAGGCTCCAGTTACAATGGGATGAGTGTCACTGCAGACAGCACTTTGTCACTGCTGACAGACCTTTGGGGTCCAGGAGACCTAGGGTTTAAGAGAGTAGAAAGACATTTCTGTTATTCCAGGCATAATCACTTCAAGATGTGTGTTAAGAAAATTTAGCAAGCTGGGCTCGGTGGCTCAGCCTGTAATCCCATGCCTTTGGGAGGCTGAGGTGAGTGGATTGTCTGAGCCCACGGGTTCGAGACCCGCCTGGGCAGCGAGACCTCATCTCTACAATAAATAAAAAAATCAGCCGGGCGTGGTAGCGCACGCCTGTAATTCTGGCTACTCGGAAGGCTGAGACGGAAGGATCACCAGAGCCCAGCAGGAGAGGCTGCGGTGGCAGGGAGCAGCCACTGCACTCCAGTCTGGACGACCGAGTGAGACTCCAACTCAAAAAAAAGAAAATTCAGCAAGTGTGAAGTCAGTCACGTTGCAGCAAAGTCCATGAACTGCAAGTCAGAAGATATGGGTTCAGATCCTAACCCTTCCATTCACTCATGCAAGTGGATGGCCTTCTACATGTAAAGGGAGGATAATAACACTGCTCCAAGGAATCAAAGAACTGACACTTAGAAGAGATCACTGTAAGCCGAGTCTTCCTCCCAGTAGTCCATAAGCCCAGAAACAGTCCCCAGGCTGCTTTAATTGGCCGTCATGGAGTATTTTAGCCAACCAGTGTCTACGAATTGACAAATTTTACACGAAAATGCAGATTTCTGCCTTCTCTTGAAAACAAACAAGACGTGAGGACACCTGGCTACAACTGTGACCCATGTGCCCCTTTATCCAGGCATGAGAGGCTGAGATGCACTCAATTTCCCATTACCCACCCCCAATCAGTGCAGCTGGAAACCTGAGGGTGGGCTCCAGTGGTCATTTAGGGTCCCACACTGCTGTTCTCACAACTGAGAACTACTGCTCTGCATCTGTGTCTCTTTCAAGCAATGGATTAGCCAAGAGGCCCATGCCATTCCTGCTGGCGTTTCCCAAGCTGCCCACCAGCTCCATCCATGGCATGACTTCCTGGCCCTGGGTGGCCTCTGAGTTCACAGGCACAACTGTAGAGATGCAAATTTCTATTTAAAGTTTGTAGATGAAAAAGAGGAAATGAAAATTAATACTCAAGTTCTGTGGGTGGAGATATAAAACCTAGGAAATCAACCCCCATAAGGTTAAAGCAAGTAATTGACAGGTCAGCAAATGGTGTGCTTTGGGGATCGAGGACACAAGGAAGATGTCTTAGAGCAAAAAAGCAGGCCACTGTGTGCCAGGCAGGAGAACTGGTAAGATTGACAGCCTGAGGCCAGGTCAGGGCCAAGGCTGAGCCTCCTGGTCCTGTGCACAGGTACAGCTGCTAAGGTTGACTGCTGGGTACAGGAAACCAAGCAGACCTTTACAAAGGCTGGGGACATTTTGGTGAGTTTCCACGTGGAACCCACAGGAGGCCATGTTTAGTCTTAAAACATTTATGGGGAAGTTCCCCTTAATCAAGTTTTACGCTTTCACAGAGGAAATCAACATTCTCAGTAAATCTGGCAGAAGGTCTATCAGAGCTGAATTAAGTTTCACCAAGAGACATCCTTGGTAAATGATCCAGCCAATGTCCACAACACAGCTCATCCCACACAAAGTCCTTGTTCTCAAACTTGGCTAAGGAGACAGTCTTTCTAATACAAAAAAACACCTTTACCATAAGGTATCATTAGATAGTCTGTGGTAAATTTAAGCCCATGATTTGAAAATCGGTGAAGCCCCTGAGCTGATGTGGATGGTGGATATGCACTGAGGATATAAGTTGATTTGGGGTGTGTCCCTTTAGTTATTCAACAAACATCCATTTACTGAATATATAGAGTCTTCAACCCATTATGTTTAACACCATGATAAATACTGTTGTGGATCACGGATAATGGGACAAGTCACAGGCTAGTTGGGGCCAACTGTACTTCTGGGAGTGGGAGAAGCCAAGGGCATAGGAATGCCTGTGCATTTACCTGCTGTACGTCTATAGTGGGGGCCAAGGCCAGAAAATGTTGCCTATTGATAAACGTTTCTTTGTAAGAATTTTTAGACCAGACTTCCCTAGTTGGAAGCATCTGAGAAAGTTTTATTTTTATCTTAGAGCTGTAAGGTACATGTGAGGATTTGCTACATAAGTAAATTGCAGGTAAGGCTTGGGCTTCTGGCAAGCCGTCTCTCCTAGTAGTGGACGTGGTACCCGATGGGTGGTTGTGTGCCCCTTCGTTCCCTTCCCTTGTTTTCTCCATTAGCAGTGCCCAGCATCAGTTGTTCTCACCTTTGTGCTCACATGCCCAAGGTCTAGGGCCCACTTGTGAGCGAGAACATGCGGTATTCAGTAATTTTGTTTCTGTGATAGTTCGCTGATAATGATGGTCTCCAGCTGCGTCCATGTCACTGCAAAGGGCATGATTTTGTTCTTTATGACTGCGTAGTAGTCCATGGTGTTTATGTACCACCTTTTCTTTATCTAGTCCACTTTCGAATGACATCTGGGTTGATTCCATGTTTTTGCTATTGTGAATAGTGCTGCAATGAACACACATATGCAGGTATCTTTTTGGCAGAGCGATTTACACTCCATCTGAGGAATTTTTTACATCAGAGCCTTAACCTGCTGTTGCAGAACTGCCAGGGTCTAGCGGTGTGCATATGACGCCAAACTGAATTCTACGAAGGAAAAAAAAATCTGATTTCTTCCAAATAGCAGGATGTTTATGATTTTGTGTTTTTTAAAAAGCTACTATTTATTAAATACTATGTGTTGGATACCATGCTGAGACTTCACATATATTTTCTCATTTAATCTGCACAATAACCTTGTGAGGTAGCTAATATAATCTCCATTGTACATTGAGGATACTGAGGTGTAGTGAAGTTAGATAAAGTTTTAGCTCCACTCAGTTTACTTCTGAGGGTCCAGTGATCTGCATGGGAACTTTGAAAGTAGAAGCTGGCCCTTGCTTGGCAGGCAGTCTACACAATTCTGTTTCCCCCACCCCCACCCCAACACCATGTTCTTCAGCCTAGGGAGGCTGCCAGGTGTTGGGGCCAGGCACTCAGGGGTGGTGTCTCGGCATCATTTAGACTGCCAGAGACCACAACTCCAAATCAGACCTCTGGCCTTTCTCTCCTCCTCCATCAACCTCCTGTCAGAGAAACCAAAAGAAGAACTTGCGTAGGCTGTCACGGGTCTTGATACTTGCGGCATTCTGATGCTTGGCTACTGCTGTGTTTTGGGGAAGGGAAGTTACACTGACGTCATAGAAACCTAAAACTGAAAAAAACTTGAAACATGCATTTTGCTCAGGCATCTCAGTGAGATAAGACACAGCTCTCTGTCCTTGCATCTCTCTCTCTCTCTGAAGATCCAGAAGTGACTATCTATCTCCTTTAATTATGGATGCCAGTGTTTTATCATCTTCCAAAGAGAGATTTGCTCCCAACTCAAGTTCTCATTAACCTCGGTCTATTATTTTTTTCATCCAGGCAGGCCAACTAGTCAACATTAGTCCTCTTGCAAACTTCCAAACTCTTAAAGATGGTGTTGGAAATGACCATTTAGTCTTTTCTTTTCAGACCGGCTAAATACAATCACATCCACCTACTTTCTTCACTTGGTTCCACAAGTGTGAGGAGTTTTGGTCTACACTATGCAATTTTTCCACTATGATTTCCAAATGTGACTGTGGTACATTGAATTATTATTTCCCATTTTTCACTCTTCACAAGTCCCTGGGTTGGTGGGGATTTAGCTGATCTTGGCTAGGCTGCGCTGCTGTTACGAAATTTCACAGCCATGGCCTTTGCCATGTGATTTTTCAGTAGCTCTCACTAGAATTAGTGCAGTGTTCCACCTTACCCCACTGAGGTTCGGCTCAGCTGTAAGATTTGCTTGGAATGATAGATGTTAGTGAAAGCAATGTAACAGATGCTTTAAATGTGCTTGCATGATTTCACTTGGCCTCTTGTGTTTCTGCCATAACCATGAGAAGACCATATCCCAGGCAGTGCCAGTCTTAGAATAAAATATAGGAAGTAGGCCCAAGCTAGACCTGTAGCTTGGAGCTGTGTACAGTGCAGCCCAGGCAAGATCAGCTAAATCCCCACCAATCCAGATACTTGTGAATAGAAAACTAAGTGTTTGTGATGTCAGCCACTGAGATATGGGGGTCATTTGCTATATAACGTTATCGAAGTAATAGATGACTAATAAAATTACCAAAGTAGGGCTTAACCCAGACTACAGCCAAACTACTCCCTGATCCTTGCATGATACATGCTTCAAAACTACCTCTTTCATGAAAATTCCCTGGCTTCTTTAGTCCCTCTATAACTTGACAACCCCAAGTTCTTTCTTGTATCTTGCATTTTAGTCCATGTTCATATTCAATATAATGCTTTCTAGACCTCAATCTGATATATTATTTAATACTTGCATATTCTAAACCTTCTCAAAAGACTATAAAGTCACTGAGAACAGGGACCATATGAGTACTGTATGACAATAAAATACTCTAATTACAAACATTCTGTACCACTATCTCCCATCTTTGGCAGAATAAGTCTTCCAGTTGTTAGTTGGAAGCACACTGATATTGTATTCATGGAGCTAGCATAAGGCTACCCACACAAGTAGACATGCAAGGCATTCAAATACTTATGGATGTTCCTTGGAAAGACAAATGTAACTGAATTGTCCATCAGATACACATTACTGATTTATTAGTATTCAATTTCAAATATTTTATCTTCTTTTGATAATGTTCAGTTATTAACATAAAAATTTGTCTTTCCCATTCAAAATATGTCAGCAGAAATTAATGTGAGTTAGAAAATCTGCCTACTTAAAAGGTCTATGAAGTAAAGCCTTGTTTAAAGCAATTGTTCACCCTCAATTTGACAGTTCCATATGTTTCATTTTTATTAATAAAATACACCTTTGTGTATGACAGCCAATCATAATTGATTTTCATATTCTATATTTGAGATCAGAGAATATTCTTCAGAACCACTTTTTTCCCCATAGTTTAGTTTCAAACGCAGTGTAGTTCCTCTTTTTATTTATATAATCAGGAAGACACGTCTTATATTAAAGTACTCAATGAACTGGTGTTTTTTTAAAGATACAAATTTACTTTTCATATACGGGAACTTTTCAGATGACTGGTCAAATTACGTTCATGGTACATTGATCTGGAGTTTAAAAAAATACCCCCAAGACAATGGAATAGGCTTATCTTTCCCCCATCTATGGGCATAACTATCAAAACACTACAACTGTTTTTGTAATATGCCAAAAATTATACATAGAAATGAATCCTGTTCTTTCGAATTATTCACCTCACTTATTTATTCCAAGGAATTGCCAGTGTGCTGAAAACCTTTTTATGATTTCCTTCAAAGTCTGCTAGACATTATTTAAAATGTATATTAAAAGAAGAAAAATCTTTATTCTTTGAGGATAAATGTGATTTTGGAAACAGAAAAAGTCATTTGGAAACAAATTTAGTGAAAAAGAGGAGAGATCAAGAGGAATTCAGATTTATTCATCATCTCACAGCCCAGAGATAACTACCAACACCTTAGCATATTTTCTTCCATAAAGTTTTCTATGTATATATTTTAACACAAATGGAATAAAGCCATATGTCCGGTTTTGCATCTTCCCTTATTCTCCGCAGTCAATATTCCCATTATAACCATTTTACAGGGCTCAGAGAAGCTAAGTCATACGTCAGGAAGTGTTCTAACTTCCATTTTCTTTCAAAATGTTCAGAGACTGACAAAAGGTGAATAGTTTTATACAAAAACATAATTTCGCATTCCCTGTTCCTTGGTGATAATATCTTGCAAGAATACTATTTGATCACACAACCATAATGCATGACAAGTGAGAGAGAAACCAAGAGTGAGAAAGAAGAAAATGGTGTGGTTCTAACAAAGAAAGAAAATGAGATGTCTTGCCCAAGTCAATCATTTATGTGGATAATCAGTGTGTGTGTGTGTGTGTGTGTGTGTGTGTGTGTGTGTGTGAATGTGGCTTTCATTACAAGTGACAAAAATTTATTCTCCGATACTCAGTAATGGAGTATAATCTCTTGAAATGAAAGAAGCACTGATTATGTCAGGATCAGAGAAAATGAATGACTGTTTACACTTATCAGCTCTTTTCAAAAGGTGAGAGTTATTGTGGTCAGCTTACACAGGCTGTCTTGCCACACACAGACTAAAGTCTGTTTTCCAAAATACAAACCTGAGCAAAGAATTCAGTGTAGCCTCGCCACTGTCTTGGATGTTAGTGGATTCCGTTTTGGGAGATGGAAGTTTTTGTCTCAGACTCTCTCCATCTGTATTGTGTTCTGTAGAATTAGAAACGAGAGCTGAAAATACTCAATCTCCACTTTGTCCCCACAACTGAGGCTCCATCTTCTCACCAACCAACAGAAGACCCTGAGTCAGAAATTCTGTTAGTTTTGGCCCACACAAGTTGTTGCAATCTTCATACTAGAGTTGAGATGCCAGAAGATCCCTGTTATAGACTGAAAGTTGTGCCTTTCCCACCCTCACTTAATTAATATGTTGACGGCATTAGGAGGTGGGGCCTTTGGAAAGTAATTAGGTTGTGAAGGTGAGGCCTTCATGAATGGGATTAGTGCCCTTATGAAAGAGGCCAAAGAGCACTCTCTTGCTTATTCCATCATTTGAGGACACAGCGAGAAGATGCCATCTATAAACCAGGAAAAGGGTCCTCACCAGGCCCTGAATTTCTGCCAGCACCTTGGTTTTGGACTTCATAGCCTCCAGAACTGTGAGAAGTAAATGTTGTTTATAAGCCACCCTGCCTATGGTATTTTTGTTATAGCAGCCCAAAAATACTAAAACTGTCCCCATTTTACCCTTTATGGCTTAAAAATTGTTTTTCTGTAGTGCTAGTTTAGCCCAATGGAGGAAGTGTCAGTTTTTGAATCTGACAAATTCTTCTTTACCTGCTTCCTAACTTAGTCAATGTTGGAGAGTGACTTCATCTTTCTTAAAATAAGCTTCTCCACCTGTAATAAAGATGAAAGAATCGGGGCATAAAATTATGTCATAAAGAACACATTTGGGAAGATTCTATAAAGCCAAGTCACCCCAATTGAACACAGATACAATTCCGTGGGTTGAGATAAGAGAGACTGATAAGAATCGAGAAAGCCAGTCATTTCACTGTGGTTCCAGAAAGAGCCCCGCCCCGCTCTCCTCCTCACCCCATCTTGGGCTAAGTCCAGATTCAAAAGATGACTGATAGAAACCCCAATATCCTCCAAGACCCAACAGCATATATAAAACTATGGACTTCAAAGTCCATAAGACGTCAAAGTCCCTTGAGCCCAGCGCGGTGGGAAGCAGCAGAGCAGAAATTGCTAGGTGTCATACCAAAACAGAGAGGGGCTGTAGCAACACAGGTGGCTATCTATCATGCTTCCCAGAAGGGCAAAGGAGTGGCAGAGGGAGCCGGAGCTAAGGAGCCTCATCAGCATGAGATGGGGGAAGCAGCAGTGCTACATAATTGGGTGACTGGAAGCCAGGCAGGAACCAGGATGCATAGGATCACGCTGTTTGTGGACAGGTAAAAAGCCTGACACACCCCACTCTACCACTCCACCCTTGCAGAGATGAAAATTGGATTTCTACAAGGTTTTGTGGTAGAAACGCTAAACAGAAACCAAAACTGAAATTCAGTCATGAAAAGCAAACCTGTTTTTGCAGCATGATGTGCATACTCACTACATAAAGTATCTCTGCACATGGTAGTGGCACAATAAACTCCAAGCATTACTATATGACTATTGACTAGTTATATTTCTGTCCACTTCCTTTCTCCAGAGAAGCCAAGGCACTAACCTTGAGCACAGAATATAGGACAGAGCATCCCTAGCATAATAAAAGTTGGAGGACTGTTTTATGTTTCTCTATACAAATGATTGTGAGATCTCTGTACTCCATCCCCTCCTATCTACAGTAGATTATGTTAATCTTCAGTCAATATTCATGCTCCTGGTCTACACCCCTGGATGAGGTGTATTTCCCCGTCCCTTGACTTTAGGCTTGGCCATATGACGTGAGTTGACCAATGGGATGTGGCATGATGGTGGCACGCCAGCAGGAAAAGACACTCTCAGAAGCATTATGCCTTTTCACTTCCTGTCTTGCACTCCTGTGACTCTCCATGAGAAAACAATGCCCCAGGTGCCCATTGTTCTTCCTGCCTGGATCTCAAAATAAAAGACACCATAGAACAGACTTGAAACTTGACCTGAAGCTTGGAACCATACCTGTCATGTCCAGAGGAACCCAAAAAGTGCAAGTGAGACACAGCTGAGGCACAGGTACTCTACAGTACCGTGATGGAGAAATTAATGTTTGTTTTCACATGCCATTTAAAATTTGGGGTGGTTTGTTACTGTAACAAAAATCTGCCTAATATACTATCAGCTGAAACTACCTTTAGCATATCAAAAGAACGAAAGAGAAGAAAGGGAAGATAGATTCTTGAAACGAAGACAAGAGCACTTTAAGAAATGAGGGAAATTACCTTTTCAGGAGCTTATGCCTGATAATGGTAGTATAAGATGGAATAACAGCATCCCTAGTAAAACAGGGATTGGGAGAGAAAATAGAGACTTCTAGAGGTATATTTGAGCCTTAGAGACCCTGAAGGGAAGGATGGGCTCAGGGAAGCATGGTTTCTTAACTCTCAGACTCTTTCTTTCTTTAATTTTCAGCATTATATAGCACTCTCTCCATTTTAAGGAGTTCAACTCCCTTCTGAGCATTAAGCTTGGTAAATAAACTTTTATGATTTGCCATGAATTCTACATTGCTGTATCTTATTTCTACTTAAAATGCAGCAGGATGTGCATTTGCTATTGATTTGGGTTGGCGATTTGAATTGTTCTTGTGTAGGTATTTGTCAAAGAACAGATGTTTTCTCTATGTGTCATTTGAGTTGGGTTAAGTATGCCCAGGAGGGTACGGTTGATATGGAGGTCTCTCCCCAAGCAGACAGGTTAGCTATAAATTGCTCTGTGGTTTTTTTTTTTTCTAACCCTGTAATGGCTGAAGAAAAACTTAGCAGCTGAATAGTTAGCCCATTTATTTAATTTGATTTTGATTTTCCATTAAGCTCTCGTGATTTATTTAAATAGGTTCTGAAATACCAAATTGAAATGTGAAGTATTTGGCATAAAGGGGGATTAAGAACCGAAATATAAATTGAATAAAATCCATTTTGCAAATCTCTAGACCTGTCCAATAAATCGCTTGGGAAAGCTGCACAGAAATACTCCTTGAGTGACTGTGAGAATCAGTATTACATTTGTATTTCGTAAAACATGGGCTTCAAGTAACAGTCTCTTTCTTGTGGCTGTGCTTCAAAATTTCACAATTAAAGCACTGAAGCTCACTGGGGTGTGAATCCCAAAGTCTCCAGCTGGAATCTGTACTCTGGTGACACCAGAGCCACCTCAAGGGAAACTTTCATCTCCTCCTTACTTCACAGGCAGATGGTTTGTTCAGTTATTCACAAACTTAACTTCAAAATGTATTATGGTGCACATTTTATCATTCTATCAAAGCCCTAATTCCAAGACTGGTATATAATGCAGAAAATAAATGAGCAACATTATTCATGACCAGGTAAAGAGCAAACACAAATATTTCTGCATCCACTGGGGTTTTCTGATCTGAAACTCTTTTCAAAGATCACTGGATAAAGAAGGAATAGAACTGGGTGTTTGTTTTTTTTTTATCAATCTTGTGATGTTCACAAATGTATACATTTCCATGGGCTTCAGCTCTCTCTTTGTAAAATGGAAGATTTATATCTCTTAATCCTGAGGTTACTTTTAGCCCTAAAGTTAATAATTCAGTATTTCTGGTTCCTTTATTCCTAGTTATCACTAATATAATCATCACTAGCAAAGAGAACATTAGTCACATACTTCAGGAGAGGAAAAATGTCTGTAATCAAAAGGACTTAGAATCTGAGTTTACCTGATAAATTGTTCTGAAGATAGCCGAATTCAAAGTGGCAAAACCAGAGCCCACCACTATGGGATCACATCTGAGACAGCAGAGAGGTCTAAAGTCAAGATCACCATTGAAAAATCACTTAGGAAGTCAAGATAACCCTTGAAAAATCACTTAGGAAGTCACCAGATTGGAGATCAGTCTGTGGTCTTTCTAGAAGCTGAGGCAGGGCTATTTCTTCCATTCAGCATTGGGACAGATTACATGCTTATCTCCAAACACTAAGATTGTCCTCAAAGAAGCAGCGTGCTCACACTCTGAGAGATTGGTGATCTGAAATCAGGTGAGATAACAGTGAATTCTGGTCTCTTGTTCAAGTCCACTTGGGACCTAATGTTCAATAACGAATTGGAACCAGGTCATTTCCTAACCACAAAGGAGGCAGGTCCTCGGCTTCCTTCACGGGGCACATTCAAGGCCCCTCAAGGAGGCAGTGTGTGGATTTTTGAAAAAACAATTTGCATGGATGAAGTTGTTTTTGCCTTTTAATTTACTCTGATATCAATAAATCTGGAAGAATTGCTGCTAAAGCATAAGTAATAGTGATAATAATAACAGCAAAACATAATAATAGTAACATATTGATAGCCTGTTAGGTACTATTCTAAGTGTTTTCCACACATTTGCCCATTGTTTCTCACAACATGCATGGGAAGGAAAGTCTATTAAATTCCTCATTTCATTAGCACAAAAATTGATGCACAGAGATGTCAAGTGACATGACTGAGGTCACACAGCAGCCTAATTCTAGAGCCCGCACATTCTAGAGCCATCTTTCAGAGCTTGGAGTCAGGTCCTACTTATCTCACCATGGCCAGTGGTCTGTGTCAGAGGAAGTGTTTAATATCATTTAATTGAATAAATAAGTGAGTGAATGACTGAATGAATGGAACCTCATTTGCTAAGACAGCCACCCTCCTGGCTGGCCTTTAGTTAGTCTGACACAAAGTGGTGAATTAAGAGGGTAATAACGAGGTCCTGGCCCAAAACCTTCATGGCCCCTCACCTGCCACTTTGCCATTATGTCTGGGTTTTTGTTTTTATTTGTCCTAAAGGCTTTTTCTTCTTTGGAAACCACCTGGTAAAATGAGGAGAGGATTATAGTGCTGCAGCAGGTCGAGGACTGATTCATTCACCCCTTCCAACCCCAGTTTGGGCTAGAGCATTATAGGGCAGCTGGTGCTCCTTGAGGTCATCATGGTAGCAGCATCTACGGCCCTCTGGAGAGTTCCTTTCTCGACCATAAGCTCTCTGCAGAAAAAGTGACTGTAAGGATTGAGGCAAGGCCTCAGGCTCTTCTCTCTAGGAAGTTCTCCCTCCAGCATCTACTCTGGAGATCTTGTAGCTATTTTTTACATATAGAGGAAAAGAAAATTTCCTAGAGTCAGGGGCCCCGCTTGGAGAAATGTCAACTCCAAACTTTTCCCAGCAGTGTCAGTCAGTGTCCATGTTCTTTGACCTCACCTTTGGATTGTCTCTTGCTGATGAGCAGGGATTGTCAGAGTCATCTCAAGGGCCAGGTGATGGGGATGCTCATCCCAGAGAGGAGACTCATCAGAGAAGAAGGAGATGAATTTTCAAGCCAAGGAAGAGAGGCAAGGACTTTCCTACAGAGATAGCCAGCATCCACGGCAAGATACACGGCTGGAGGCTCCAACCTCTATTCCCATCCTTTCTCCACCCTGCATGTGGCTTCTGCATGACTTCTGTACCCTCTGGGGCTGCCCACGCTGCTCACTCTAACCTGAGTTCATCCATGTGCTTTGGAATTATGGTCGATTGCACTGCAAAAGGGACTCACCAAACTTCCCTCTTTTCCCACCCCAACCCCTGATCTGGACTAATATCTTTTAACCCAGGTTGTCCCTATCTTTTGCTCGTTCCCATTCCATTTTTTCAAATTTCCTTAGTGGACAGCCTTCATGCTGCCACCATCACATGCCTTACAGTTCCTTGAATGTCTTTGTCATGATGCCAATGCCTTTCTAGGAGATTTCCCGAGGTGATTGGAAGATCCCTTTAAAAAGTTCTTGCTAATGACTCAGTAGTGATTTTTATGGCCTTCACTAGATTGTAGAACTTTCTAAAAACTGTCTACTGTCAGGCCTTCACTTCCTTTTAGTCTTTGGTCTGATAATCAACAAGTATAAATGCCATGATGACAATATTTGACATTTTAAAAGCCATTATGTTGCTTTAAATAAACTTCAAGACGATCTTATGAGGTAGAGTTTTTCTCACTTTACCACTGAGGGACAAGGCTCAGAGAAATTAAGTGACCTACCTAAGGTCACATGCTAGTAAGTTGCGTAATTGAGACTCAGTTGGGACTTATTCTGTTAGGGCTCAGAAAATGATATCTCAAAATATTTGACATGCTGGGTTAAAGAAGCGGCCTCAAGGTCTCTCTCCGACTTTCCTCTGCCTCCCTGTCTCTCTGATCCTCTTTCCTGAAGCACTAGGAGGAATTATTTCTAGAATTTCCTTATCTGACTAAGAAAACTTCGTTCCCAAAGAAATACAATTGTCATAAGACCCCTTTCCTGGGAATCTCATCAAATAACCAGGAAAGATCAACCACCAGAGAAAAGACTGGGAGTCATCATCACACCCAGACAGACTTTTCATCTGGTCTTCTGAGGGCAGCTCTGAGAGATTATCAGAAAGACGCCACATAAAAGGCAATCTTTGTTTCTAAGCATTTCTGCTTCTCACCTTCTCATAACGTGTTGATTCTATCCAGTTTCTAAAGAGAATCATTAGCAAAATAATTTCTGCCTCCTGAGTTTCTCTCTCTTCTTTTGAGAGGATATTTAAGCCTCAACCATCTGGCCTCTCTTGAGTCTCATACTTTGGTATGGTTCCCATGTCCATATGCATGTTAATCAACTTTGTAGCTTTTTCTCCTATTAATCTGTCTACTGAAAGTTCATTTTCAGTGAACCTTTAGAGGGCGGAGGGGAAGCTCTCCCTTGGCGCTTACACTTCCAATACTAACATGGTATCATTTTCTAGCACCAAACTCCAAGATAAAGTGAAGAATAGAAATGTTGGCCAGCCTCTGCTGGTTTCTTTTTAATTAAATGGACCATTTCAAATACACAAAATAGAGAGAATGGAACAGTGGTATGTTCAAATCAACTCTTACTATCAGCTCCCAAGAATTGAGTGTTCAATATTCAGAAATTTTGCAAGCTGCCTGTTGAACCGTTAGTAGCTTGAAATTAGCCATGGCAGGAACCCCACAGAAATTGGCAAATAGTTCCAATTTGAGCTTCCCACTCCACAGTCTTTTTTCCCAGTATATCATTGCCTGTTCCTATCACCAGCTTCAAGAGTCATTTTTAACTAGCCGATGTTGTTTTACCCACACTTACACTCATTTATTTCTTTTGTCCCTAATGACTTATTCTGATGCAATCCCCAGAGTCTTATCATTTTATCCATACATTATTCAATACCTAAATGATAAGGTTCTTTTTAAAATAATGCCATTATCATGCCTTAAGAAAATCCTGCAATTTCTTAATATCATCAAGTACTCAACAGAATATATGTACAATTAATTTGTTTGACTCACAATCCAAACAAGGGTCACACAGCACTTCTTGTTAATATTGTCTTGAGTCTCTTTTAATTAATAAGTGTCTACTTTAGTTCCCCAAAGTTGCTGTAACAAAGTACCACAAACTAAATGGCTTAAACAACAGAAATGTATTTCCTCACAGTTCTGGAGGTTGGAAGTCCTCCAAGAGGTGCTGGTGGAGCTGGTTCCTTCTGAGGACTGGGAAGGAAAATCCACTCCATGCCTCTTTTCTAGATTCTGGTGGTTTGCTGGCCAGCTTTGGTGTTCCTTGGCTTGTATGTGCATCAACCTTAGCCCTGACTTCATTGCCACGTGGAATTCTCCCCATGTGTGTCTAACTCCAAATTTTCTTTTCTGATAAGGACACCAGTTACATTGAATTAAGGTCTACTCTAATGACCTCATTGTAACTTTATTACCTCTCTAAAAGACCCTATCCCCAAATAAGTTCACATTCTGAAGTAACAAAGGTTAGGAGTTCAACTTATGGATTTGGGGAAGATCCAGTTAAACCCTAATAGAGTCTTTCTTTCTTTTTTATTTCCTTATGGTTCAGTTATTGAAGAATCCAGAACATTGTCCGGCTTCTTCTGAATTTTCCTGATGTATTACATGTCTACTTGTATTGCCCGTAAGCTGGTAGGCAGAACTAAACTCATGACATGACCAAATTCTAGTATGGTTTTTGTAACAAGAATATGCCAGAAGGACTTTAATGCCTGCATCTCACTTTTTATGACGTTATGACCAAAAACAGGCTCAAGAACTGTCAGCCTGATCCATCCATACAAAGTTTCTTATCAGCCTTCATTTAATGGATTTAATAGCCATTGGTGATCGTAGCCTAGATCTATTATTTCATTAGTGGTTGAAAATGTAATTTTAAATTCTTAGTTCTTAGGCATTTATTATCTCAAATTCTCCCATAAAAAGAACGTTTTGATATTAACTACTCGCTTACTGTGAAGCACAGTTCATACAGGTAAGATAGGATAAATATTTCATCCATTCCCTTTATTTACTGGTTTTTAAAATAGTAAAAATGGGTTTTCAATACAGCCCCAAAAGGCTGTTAAATTAAGTTTGCCTAAAGCTGCCTCCTTACACTTTTTAAGTATGATCTAGAGGTTTCTCCAGAACCTTTCACATGGTGAACTATAACCTAACTGGATGCATAAACAGACTATAACCTGCTCTGTGCCAGTCACTAAGTTTTGGCCAATAAAGTGGCCAACTATTCAAACCAGGTTCAAATAAGGCAAGCACTGAGCTGTAACCAATCCAGCTATTTCAGTACCTCACTTCTGTTTTCTGTATGTCACTTTCCTGTCACTTTCCTTTCTCTGTCCATAAATCTTCTTCCATCACATGGCTGTGTTGGAGTCTCTCTGAGCCTACTCTGGTTTGGAAGGCTGCCTGATTCACAAATTGTTCTTTGCTCAATTAAACTCTGCTGAATTTAATTTATCTCAGGTTTTTCATTTAACAAGGTTTTGATGGTCTCCTTGCTTTCTAATAAATCAGTGTGTTCTAGTTTCATCCTCTTGTCCCAGACCTAAAATCAGTCATTTCTCCAAGGAACACTGATTCCTTTTATTGGAAATTGGTATTTAGAGGCAATAACTGAGTGCTAGGAATGTTCATTGCTAGATTATTTATAGACTTTTGTGAACAGTGGTGGGAAATAGTTTTATGAGAAAAAATATGTCATACGTTTATACCAATATTGTCAATTTAAAGTTAGAATCATAGATTTTTGTGTAAATTGTTTAACTTTATATTTGCAACTGTTTTAGACTGAAAATCTTGGTACTTAATAACATTAATATAATTATCTATTTGCATGTATATACACACATATGTTTCAGCTGAACAATAACAATGTTATTAGCAAATAAACATAAATAAAATTAGTAAGTGTTATCATTGAACACAATTTAAAATGTATGTGTAATTGTTTGGTCCCTTAAGATTTAACAGACTTGTGATAGTCATTTAAATTAGAGTGCTTTAAAGTCATGTGAAATAGTTCCTCTCTATGTGGTTGACCCATCTACTTAATAAGGTTGAGTACAAGTTAAGAAGTTAACAAGGTTAGTATGTTCTACTTAACTTTCTATTTTGATTTAATTTTATTTTATAACTATATGAAACATTTACCTAAGTCCAAAGGCAAGTCAACCAAATGAGATAAATTCAGAGTATGTCTTTCCTTCCCGCTGCACCAACCTATCCCTCCTCCACCAGAAGTAGCCATTTTTATTAGTTTTTGCCTTATCCTTATAAAAAATTAAGCAAATAGGACTCTGTGTGTGCATTTCCCTTCTTATGCATAGTTTAGCATTTTATTGTTTCTGAAACCTTGCTTTTTTCACTTAGTGTATCCTAGAGATGACTCTTTAGAGAACGTTAAAATTTGAGGTCTTTTTACAACCACCTTAATCATCAAACACAAAAATGTTTTCCATCACAGCAACTCCTAGGTCAACAAAAAAGACAGAATGCCCTTACTGGTGTCAGAAGTTTTTTATAAGTGAAAATGAAACTATCAGCTCAAACTTCTTTAAGCAGCTTGTTCAACCTATCTGGGCCTCCCAAATAATCCTGTGAGCAACTTTCTGCATTCTGAGAGAACATTAATAACTTAATAACAACACCCGCAGTTAGTTGCATGGCACTTATGAAAGATACTGCAGGGTTTATGGGAAGGAACTGAGTGAGGAGGTAGGATTAGCTTCTCTCCTGGCATTCCCAGCTTCCCAGCAGTGTGGCCTTGAACAAGGGAGTGAACACGTTCCTTGCTGAAATGGTCACCAGGGGAACAAAGCCAAAGGAGGTCTGTTTAGTGCCAGGGACAGGATCTGATAGATAGTGGTCCTTGCTATGAGGTGACTGTAATTGTTATTTTCAATAGAATCTTTCACATACATTATCCTCTCATAATTCTCTGAACAATCTTTTGAGGTAAATATCATAGCTAGCTGGCATTATTTAGTTTTAGGCTAAATTTATGACACAGTGGGGTTATATGCTTATGTGCCACATCCCCAGGTACTCCTTGTGTAATTCACATAAACAATATATTATGCCTGGGTTCTGGGCTTGGACTGTGGTTTTACTACATAAAATAAGGAGATTTTAACCACAGAATAGCTGCTTTTCTGACAGACTGCTACTTGTGCATCTGATTAATTTATGTCATGCCTGGCCCTTAATCAAGTCAGCCAATAATGAGAGCAGGGTCCCTGCAGGAAACTACGATCCATTATGACAATCCATTATGTGATTTAAGTTGCAAGAAGGAGCAGTGAGGGAAAGGGGAGTATAAACCTCATTTATAAATTAGACCTTGACTTTTATTTAAGCTATTCCTTTTAACTGGATCATGCCTATGATTCAGAGGACATTTTCCTTCGAAGAAAATATTATCCCTGTGACCTTTTACACAAAAAAAGATGACATTATCAAATGGTACTTTTGAACAGACACATTTCAAGACAAAAGACCAAGCACGTGTGAGAGTGTTTGTGGGTGTGGGTGTTTATGTGTGTGTGTGTTTGTGGGTGTCTCTTCTAGTACACTTCCTTTAGTTTAGTGGTTCTGAAACTTGCTTTCATGTTAGAACCCCAGGGGAGAGAGAATTCAAAAACCGATGCTCAGGCTTCACCCTCAGCCAATGACATAAGACTCCTTCAGATGGTACCCACGCATCAGCATTTTTCCAGCCCCCACCCCAAATGATTAGGATATTTGAGAAGAGTTAAGAACTGGTTTACCGGTTAGTTTGTTTATAGTTGCAGGGAAAGATGGAGGTGGTACGAAGTCCAGTACATCACACCTGTAACCCTCCCAAACTCAGGAATGTAAGACCATGGTAACCAACCTGACAAACTCAGACCTTTTGGAGTTTGAAGATTTCAGTCCTTCAAAGAAGACTTTGCAGGAAATAGTGCCAAGAAAGCCACTCCCATGAACCTAGATGTGGCATTCCCAATCTTCAAATGCCAAAGTGTTGAAAGCAGCACTGCCTCAGAAAACCCCCATTTGTGGCTAACAAACAAATTTCTCCTCTATGGCCTTGGGGAGGGACCCCAGGCCAGGTGCCAAGGGCAACTTCCTGTCTGCAGAGCCAGCATGCTGGATAGCTGGGCTCACCTTGGCTCTTTGAGAGACCACTAAGGAAAAAAAAAACTCCTGGGAGGAATCGAGGAGGCACAGGTAGGAGTACCTGGCACTGTCTTAGGTCATTTGATGGTGAGACAGCTTGATAAGCTGCTTGCTCCCCACACATTCTTCATAACAAAAAAGCACTGTGTCATCTCCCGTCTTCTCATAGTCACAGAAAGCTAGAACTAGGAGGGACTTCAGAAAAGTTCCTTCCTGTGACTGACTGCACTTTTAAAGTTTGGGATTCTTTCTGCAGAAGGATGCTCCCACACAAGCCCAGGTAAAATGAAGCTGCCCAGGTAAGAACAGGGTGGGACTCCTATAACCCTGTCTACATCTTCAACCTTTTACGCCGGGCCACTACGGAGCTCTGGAAAGGCCAGTTTGAAGAACCCTGAGACCATGCACATGCATTTTTTTAAGAGGAAAAAAGTGAAGTTCTCAGAGACTTAGAAGTTCCAACTCACACTACCATCCTGTATTTCTAAGTGGCTTGGTGAGGACCAGAAAGCAAGGGAGGGCCAGAACCTGGATTAGGGCCTATTCCTCCTGACTATCTGCTGTTCTTGCCTGCAAGCTTTGTTTTCACAAGGAAATAAACGACAGCAAATTGTGTGTCAGTGCATAAGGCCAATGGACAGGGGAATGCTCATGTCCTGGGGCCTAGGTCAGCGGAAAACCCACCCACCCCCATCCCACCCTGAGCAAGGGACAGACCCAGGACAGTTGTTTCAGGGTTGCTCACTAGGCTAGCCTCTCTTCTCTGGGGTTCTGGGGCATAGAGATGCTCGGTTAAGCTGGGAATCTGAATACTAGGCTGTCTCTTCAGGACTTTTAGACCTAGCAATCTTTCTAGGAAATAGGCATCTGCCCCTATTACTCTTCCTTGGCCTCTAATCTCATATTTCAAGATAGTTTGCAGAATAGAAACCACAGAATCCCATTGAAACACCTCCCTGTTGGGATAGGTTATCCCATGTGCACAGAACAGTCCATGAAAAACCCAGGTGGTCCACGTTAGCTCATCCTAACATCTGCCAGATGTTAGATCCTTGGAGCAGAAGTCTCGAGTCCTGCCTCCGTGCAGCCCACTCAAGTAAGGAAGATGTGAGTTTTGACCCTGTTCTAAGACATTTGAAGGCAGGGCTGAAGCCTGTTCATTTTTATATCTTTATAAACAAGGCTGCAGATGTACAGAAAATGAATGGTTGAATGAATGAGAATAATTTCCACCACTTACATAATATCTACCTCACACTGGGGACTATTCCAAGTGTAGTAATCCTCTTAATAACCAGTGACAAAACATGATTATCATCCTTATTTGACAGATGAGAATAGTGAGGCACAGGGAGGTTAAGTAATTGCCCAAGGCCTCCCACTTGGCAACTGACAGGTCCAGGATTCAAATTCAGTCTGTGATTTTCAGTGGTGGGCATGAATGGTTGTCATAATCCAGAATAGATGAGTCAAGTCATAAGACAGGACTAGCTCGGTTCTAACCTGGGGAGAGAGCCAGGACATATTCCTTTAGCAGGGGCAGGATTAGTCAATGCTTTGAAAAGGTCACTTGCTCTATCTATCTATCTATCTATCTATCTATCTATCTATCTATCTATCTAACTTTCTTTCTTTCTTTCCTTCCTTCTTTCTTTCTTTCTCTCTCTCTCTCCCTCCTTCTCTCCCTTTCTCATTCCCTCCCTCCCACCTTCTATCTCTCCCTCTCTCTCCCTCTCCTCTCTCTTTCAATATAATTCACATGCTATAAGATCTACCCTTTAATACATACAGTTCAGGATTTTTTTGTATATTCATAGAGTTGCGAAAACATCATCATTACCTAATTCCAGAACACTTTCATTACCCCCAAAAGAAACCTCATACCCAGTAGCAGCCACTCCCCATTTCCCCTCCCCATAATCCCTAGCAACCAATCTGCTTTATTAAATGGAATCATATAATATGGGACAAAAGGTAGCACCCTTGTCTAACTTCTCTAAATGTCTCACACTATTACTTTCTCCTCGTTTCTTCTCAGGTCATTCTGCCATGGCTTAAACAAACATCGTGACACTTTACTACTTTAAAATTTTTCTTAAGATGTGCTTAGAGAGAGCAACTCTTCCCCTGGCTTCTAGCCCCCAGCCCTGGACTTTTACATCTGAGCTCAGGATCCAAGGTGTAACTTGAGCCAAGAAAATATCGAGGAATCAGAATAACAGGAGCTGAATCCACAGGCAGGGCTCTGAGGACTAAGGTAGGAAACAAGCGGCCATAGGAGGTGGGCAAGGCTAGAGACCTTCCTGGAGGCAGGCAGGATTGCCTCTACCACAGCTTGGCTTCCAAAGGCTGTTGATCTTCATGCCACTGGTTCACAGAAGCCCCTTCCCACTGAGCTCCAGGTCATATACATCCAAGTCACAGATTAGAATCATCAGAAACAGACTCTACTAAAGCAAGCGTTTCACGATAAAAGGGGGCAAAAGGATAGCTTCTCCTATGAGCCTCAGGCATCCCAACATCAATTGATAACTTAGATTTGCCTCTCACCACTTCTGCCAGTACCTGTTACTTGGCATGCTGGTTAAAATAAAGATCCTTGACCCCCACCTCAGGACATTTTAAAAAATAAACTTCTTATTTGAGAAGAATTTCATATTTGCAGAAAAGTTGCAAAGATAACATAGATAGTTCCAGCACATCCCTCAACGCTGGGTTCCACTAATGTTATTACTGTGGTCCTATCTCAAAACTAAGACATTACCATTGATGCATTATTATTAACTGAACTCAGAGTTGATTTGGATTTTGCCAGTTTTCCCACTAATGTCCTTGTTCTGTTTCCAGGATTCAATCTACGATGCCATGTGGATTTAGTCATCATGTCTCATTAGGCTACTTCAGTTCATGAGAGTTTCTCAGTCTTACCTTGCTTTTCATGACTCTCGCTATCCTGAGTACTGGTCAGGCAATTTGTGTCGTCCCTCAGTTTGGGTTTGCCCGATGTTTCCTCTCATGGATTAGACTAGGACCACCTCATACGATTTTGACTCAGTAAACATGGGGTGTTCAGGAATCTAGATTTTTGACACATGCCCCAAGTGATTCTCATGTCCATGGTCTCTAGCCTCACTTGAGAAAATGGTGTTAGACACAATATTGTTTGACAAACTACAGGTGGATTAGAAGATTAAAACTTTGCTTTTAAAAACTAGGAATGAGAATAAAACATTAAACCAATCTGTGGAAAATGATACTTTGAAGATTTGAAACATTAGGGTAATCACAAATTAATAAAAAAGATTAAAACATTTTAAAATGTAAAATATACATTTTTATAATAAAAAATAACATGATTTGCCTAAAATGCAACTTGCACAGGATTAATATCTATTTAAAAAGTCTTTCTAATGTATTTAGAAAACATGAGGTATCCACTAGATAATTGGAAAAGATACAGACAGATAATTTGCCAAAAGTGAAAATACAAATAGGAAACAGACATATGTGAGAATGTTCAATCTTATTAGTAAGCAGATTTAGATTTTTTAAATACACATCTTATGCCCTGTAAATTAACAACTTTTTTTTTAAGACCAGACCTTGTGCTGTGAATTTACGATGAAACTGTAACATCCTTCATTGCTGTTGACATTGTCAATTTATATAACTCTTGCAAAACAAACTGATAATATATATTCATTTAAACAAAATATTCATATTCCATGTTTCAGATATGCAATTCATGAGAATTTATATGAAATATATATCCTTTTTTTTTTTTTTGATTTGGAGTCTCACTCTGTCGCCCAGACTGGGGTGCAGTGGCCGCTCTCGGCCACCGCAGCCTCGACCTGCTGGGCTCCAGCGATTCTTCCGCTCAGGCTTCCAAGTAGCTGGAACTACAGGCGCACGCTATCACGCCCGGCTAATTTTTTGATTTATTGTAGAGATGAGGTCTCGCCAAGTTGCCCAGGTGGGTCTCGAACCTGTAGGCTCAGGCAATCCACTCACCTCAGCCTCCCAAAGGCGCGGGATTACAGGCTGAGCCACCGAGCCCGGCTGAAATATATATCCTTAATTAAAATGCAGCAAAAGCTCTGGGAAGAAAATATTTCAAAATAGGAGAAAATTGGGAAAGAAATAAATATACAATAGATAGCAGCAGCATGATTAATAAATTATGGTGTAGCATCTCCATGTACACTGACAATACGAGACTAGGTTATCATGGGAAAATGTGTATAATATTATATCAAAATAATATAAATTATATTAGAAAGGTGCGTTATGTTTATATTTGCATTAATATGTTTACATATGGACACAAACTGAAAGGGAGTCCACCAAAGCGAGACATTTACATTTTAAAAGTTTTTACATCTTCTGAGCTAGTCTTCATTTATTCAGTCTGAATTGTTTTAGTGTCTATCATTTCAGAAGAGAAAGACCCCTTAAAAACCAAGAGGTCTTTCATCAGGCTGCACTCCCGCTTCTTTGGAGAATTTGTTGGTTTGTGTGTTGGCATGTGTCAGATGCTGGGAGAGTTGAGCACAGGTCCAGTTTATTCACTGAATGTGGCCCACGTGCTTTAAAAAAATCTCTGGCTTTTCTTGGAAACAGGGAGGGCGTTAGTGAAATGAGTAGGTGTGTCTGAGTCATATTGAGAATTTCCCTTTTTATAAAGAATCTCCAGGATAACCAACATTTTTAAAACTCCAAATGAATTCTATCAGCTGTCTTTCCCTTCCTTCCTCCATCTACCATCTGCTGGCCCTGTGAGAAGTCTTCCCCTCCTGAGGCTATCTCATTAAACCAGGCCTGGCTTTGGAGAGTTGATCGAGGGGTACAGCTTTCTGAGCTGGTCTGCAGCCAGGAGGTTACCTTCCTTCCCAGTATGGTCATCACCCTCCCTCTTCACCTCAGCATACATTAGCATGCTGACCTGTTGCAAAAAAGTCACAGTGTGGGCAACTGAACACAGTGGGCATCAACCTATGTGTAGATTGGAAGTCTTTCATGAACATAAATTCTCTTTTTTTTTTTTAAAGTCAAAGTCATACTCTGTCACCCAGGCTGGAATTCAGTGGCCCAATCATGGCTCACCCACACCCTCAGCCTCCTGGGCTCAGGCAATCCTACCCACTGCTAAGTACCTGGGACTGCAGATGAGTGCCCCCATGCCTGGCTAGTTTTTTTATTTTTTTTGTAGAGGCAAGATCTTGCTATGTCTGTTGCCCAGGCTGGTCTCCAAGTACTGGGCTCAAGCAATTCTCTTGCCTCCGCCTCCCTATGTGTTGGGATTGCAGGCAAGAGCCTCTTATATGTTGAATAAGTACCAATAGTGCTATTAACTTGGAGGCAGGAGAAACATCTAAATGAAGTGATATGGGATATTTTACTTTTTGATTGTAAAGCTTAATTAAAACAATCTCCCTGGGTGTTATGATGACAGAATGGACCAAAAAAAGACTTTAACATATTCCCTCTAGAATTGGTCAGTGGTTTTCCTAAAAAGCTGTAAGAATACTTTGATGCATCTTTTATTACTTTCATTACATTAGTTTAAACATTCCGAAAATGTTTAAGAAAATTTGCTTCTTGTTTATAAAGATATTTTTGTCAAGATTTGATACTCTTCCAACTATTTCTACCTCTCTCCCGTTTTAACTTTAACTTCTACTCTGTTTATGAAAAAATTCATTTGGCCTTGGGCACTAGAAGTGAACTGTTTTCCTAAGGAACACAAAGCTGTGGGTTTGCTAATATGTCCAGGGAGAAAACAAAATAAAGCAGAGTTCCCTACTGGGGTCAGAAGTTTCTGACCAGGAGGCTGATTCAACCTGCTAACATTCTTTTTCACCATTTCATTCAAGGCCAGATAGTGAGAAAAGGACACTGGGCTCAAAACAGACCCCACAACTGACCCATGCTCTCCATTCCAGAAAGATGATAGGGCTGTGTGAGGTTAAGTTTTGGGGCCATGGGTGGCTTGTATGGCAACCCCTGCCTGCACAATCACAGTTATCTCTCCAGGCACACTTGTGAGGGACTATTAGTGTAGTCAGTTCCAAGATGTTTTGTGACTACAAACCAGTGAATTTGCTGAATTCTCTGAGGCAGAGGTTTATAAACTGAGGCCCATGTATATACAGAATGTCAGGGTCTGTGAATATGCACAGGAAAAAATTACCTATTTATTTTTACTAGTTTCCAGTTGAAAATTGATGTTTCCTCAATTATGAATATAAGCAACAAACCACAATATCAGATATTCCTGACACTTTGTCTCTAATGAACATCACCAATATTTCCATATCACTTTACATTGTAGCAGGTATCTCAAAATACTAATTATGCTCATTACCCCTTCAAGTATGGTGGTGTTAGGTCTGAAATTCTGTCTCTCTCCCACCAACTCCCAAATTCATATGTTGAAGTCCTAACTCCCAATGTGATGGTACTAGGAGGTGGGGAGGTCATGAGGTTGGAGTTCCTGTGTTGGGATTAGTGCCCCTGCAAGAAGAGGTGAAGGCACCAGAGTGCTTTCTCTCTCTCTCTCTCTCCCTCTCTCTCTCCACCCCTGCCCTTTCTCCTCTCTCTCCTCTCCTCTCTCCTCTCTCCTCTCTCTCTTTCTCTGTCTAAGGAACCAGGGAGAAGAAGCATTCTGCAAGCTGGAAAAAGGCCATTACCAAGAGCTACATCTACCAGCAGCTTGATCTTGGACTTCTAGCCTCCAGAACTGTGAAATAATTGTCTGTTGTTTAAGCCATCCAGTCTGTGCTATTTTGTCATAGCAACCAGGGCTAAGACACACATGTGATACAATATCACATATAAGAATTTGATAGCTTTATTTGCACATAATTGGTTTCCTTTATAATCCTATATACTTCCTTATGCATTTGAAGACATTCTTCTAAAAATGTGTTCGTAGTCTTCCCCAGAGGAAGATCAAGATTATAAAAGAAAGATCATAAAAGAGACTCCTCCCGCCCCAGTCCTTCCTTCCATCTTAGTCACATGTCCACTTAACAAGAGCAGCTTCTGCTTGCCTCCTGGGGTTGAGAAATGGTTCAGAACATGATGTTAATGAGGTCTTTCTTGTGGTCTTTTCCCTTGTATATCAGTGTCTCCACTTCTACTGCCACAGACCTCTCTCTCTGACCTCAGTCACCATCTGACAGGCATGTGCTGGTTGGGGGAAGCAAATGTTAAGTCTTATGTTGATTCAATGTGATGAGTTCATTTTGGAATAAAAGACAAACAAGCCTTGTATTCCATCTTGCTAATATCACTTACTAGAGATTTGAACTTGAGAATTCTGTTACCACTTTGAGCTTCAGTTTCCTCATCTGTCAAATGATGGATCGGCTGCAGCAGTGTGCTTTTCAAAATATGCTCTCTGTCTCTCAAACTCCTTCTTCCTTGTTTTGAAAGCTGCCAAACTGGGGCTTTTTAATTTTCATAATATTATTGAATGATAATTCACTTTTAGGAATGGGAAGTTGGACATCTTGAAGGAAGGAATTTAATTTTAAAGTCTAGTATATCATTAATCTAAAATGCTCAGACTGACATAGCTTGCTTTAGAACAGAGTTGGGCGTTACTTTTAATGTGCTTTGTTCTCGGTTTTGCTTTCTCTAGAATCTGTGTATCAATATTTCAGCTCTAGGTGGCAGTAATGTACCATGGAGATGTGTGGTTAACTAGAGAATAGATTGGCAAGTTTCAAGTCTCCAGGCAGAAGAGAACCTTAAGGAAATGTGAGTGTGATTACTGGGTGGGTGTCAGGGTTACCCAGACACTCAATGAACTGGTCAACACACTACTGCTGTCTCCTGTGACAGACTATGTTGGAGGCAGGAAGGAAAGCCACAGGCTCATGAATACATTGTATGCAATGAATAAGATGAGTTATGTGTCATGGGAATTTTTGCAAACCTGTCTATATATAGTCTCTATAGTCCCTCTCTCCCTTCCCCCTCTCCTGCGCACGCGCGCGCACACACACACACACAGAAGCATGTGGGCCTAAGGAAAAAGTATATTTGAGGGACATTTAATTTCATTTTTTATTCCTCTGGATTTATTTACAAGCGTGTATGTATCAGTTTCCTCATATGTAAAGTGAGGCTCATAGTTCAAACTTCATAGTGTTGTTAAGAGGATTGAATTAGTTAACAGATTTAAAGATAATGAGTAGCCTGGCATGCACATGGTAATCTCCATGCAAATGTTAGCTACCCCTATTATTGGTATTACCCAAGGTCCTTTGCATTTTATCTGAAGGAGTAGGGAGGAGATCTAGGCATGGCCACTTAAGGGAGAAATGAAAAGGTACATGGAGAAACACACAACACACACATGCATACATGCACGTGTGTGTACACACAACACACACACACACACACACACACACACACACACATATACAGCCTCTACAGATTATAGGCACAAGTGAAACCAGATAAATAAGAATGTCAATGGTGGTTTAAAAAGGAAACATGAAAGTCTAAAATTGTTGTGCTAAGTTCTTAGCTAATTTACTTTAGGGATGGTTGAATGGATGGATAGTAAAATTGTTCTTTAGGGTTAAGAAATAAAAAAGAAGAGGAGGGAAGTTATGATCTGGTTACATTAACAGACCTTGTTTTAGAGAAGTAGCTTCTCTTTTCCCAGTATCTGGGATCCAGAGGGTATATGCACAGTACCATACAACCACACAGCTAAACACACCTGAAGTGACCTTTCTTTATACAAACTGAAGCAGATCACTGCCCCATGCTGTGGCCATGTCATGAATGGAGATGGGGCCAGGTGTGGTGACTCAGCCTGTAATCCCAGCACTTTGGGAGGTGGAGGCGAGAGGATTGCCTGAACCTGGGGGGTTCAAGAACAGCCTGGGCAACTTGGTGAGGTCTCGTCTCTACAATAAATCACAAAAACTAGCTGGGAGTGGTGGCATGCGTCAGTTGTTCCAGTTACTTGGAAGGCTGATGTGGAAGAATAGCCGGAGCCCAGCAGGTCAAGACTGAGGTGGCTGTGAACATGCCACTGCGCTCCAGCCTGGACAACAGAGTGAGACTCTGACTCAAAAAAAAAAAAAAAAATACACGAATGGAGGTGGGTGGTATAGGATCAGAACAGATGCGCTCTTCATGAGAGCCTTGAACAAGGCTCGAATATTGCCTTGGGGTCATATGTTGACTTATGTGTCAGACTTTGAGACAATCAAATACAACTTAAAAATCCAAACTTAAAAATCAAAAGTCAGTGGGAGATTTTTCAAACAGGAAAAGATATCTACACTTCACAAAATAATCCAGCATTGGGCTCCCTTAAATTCCTGATGGAAATATGATTGCATTTCCATATCACCTCTCAGAACTGTTTTAAGGGACCATCATGTCCAAGGATCCCTTCTTTAAAATAGGGTCTGCAGAAAGCAAAAAGATTTACAAAAATCCTACTTTCCATAAAGATTAGTACAGTGGTATAATCCATGTAGATACTGTCATAAAAGCAAGTATTTGTGCAGCTGCTAAATTGCTGATTTGATGAGAACACTTTCTGGATGTCCTTCCATTTTTCTTCTCCCTTTTCCTCCCATTACTACTTCTACTTCTTCTTCTTCTTCTTCTTCTTCTTCTTATTATTATTATTATTATTATTATTATTATTATCCAAAGGTTTCTACCTTTGTGTCTAGGGTCAGATTGTTAATACCTACATTCCAGCACATGTGGCTTTGCTACAAAAGCAGTTGTGAGACTGAATGAGGAGCAGAAGGATAAGGCCTTTCACTCACAGACAATGACTGTTCACTCTGAGCTGAGCTTCCTGGGAGGCAGAGAGCACAGTTCAGGCTTCCAGACTGCTTTGCAATGGCAAAAACAAGATCTGCAAAATTATTCTCTTACACTTCCCAGGACCATTTTACATTAAATTAGTGACCAAATTTACAAATATTCTCCATCAGAAATTTACATTTGGCAAGAGTTGCAACTTGTGATGTCAGCCTCTGATGTGAAAACCTGTCCCTTCAAGACAATCATTGACATTATAAAGGTCAAAAATGCATCTGTGCCAAACTACCAAAAAAAAATAAATGCTTTTAAGACTGTAAATCGAATTTGCATTTATCATTTTTTTCAAACAATGTTATGGAGCTCACTAACCTGCCTGTAGAGGTTAACGAATTAATTAATGTGAAAGGCTGAAAACTTATTACCCCAAGATTGCTATGTAGTTCATTAGCTGAGACATATATTATTTTTTGCTGTCAAGATACTGTGAAGGAAAGACTGTGCCTTCTGCTTATTTTGTATTCCTTACTGTTGCTATCTGTTTGCTGGTCAGGATATGTAATTAAATTCTTGTTGACCTGATTTACTGAAAGTCTAGATGTCTTTGGCATAAAAGAATGTTATATTAGAAAGAGCACTGCATTGAGACTTTATCCAAGTGTTATCCAGGTCCTGCCATCCTATGACACTGGTATGTAAATCACTTCATCCCTCTAGACTTCAACTATCCCAAATGAAAAAACAAAAACCAAAAAACAATAATGCTGACATTTTCCTCCTCTCTGATCTTGTGAGGAAAGTGTACAAATATTTAGGGCAAAATATCTAAGATATGTTATAGCATCTTATATTCATAGAACAGTTTATAATTTACAAATTTCTTACAGTAATATAGCATTTGATCCTCAGAGCTGCCCTGTAAGGTAAAAGGCACTATATTCATGTATTGCAATATGGACAGCTGAGAATTTTCCAGAGATTCAAATTCTGGTTTCTTTTTGCTTAACATTTTCTGCTGCTTAGCTCTGTGATCTTGCATTTTACAATAAATGGGAAAGAGAAATCAGGCCACAACTTCAATACTTTTCTTGTAAATCTCCTCAGTTACGTGTCCAAGTTCACTAACTTACAAGTCTTACCTTCCACAAAATACTAGAATACAATTCAGCCAAGTTCTTTGCCACTTTATAACAAGGCTCATCTTCCCTCAAGTGCCCAATAACATGTTCCTCATTTCCATCTGAGACCTCGCCAGGAGTACCTTTAATGTCCACATTTCTATCAATAGTCTCTTCAGGCAACCTAGGTTTTTCTAATATGGCCTCAAAACTCGTCTAGCTTTACCTAAAGCCACTTCTACATTTTTAGGCATTTGTTATGGCAGCACCCCACTCCCAGTATCAAAATCTGTGTTAATCGACTAAGACTTCCATAACAAAGTACCACAGACTGGGTGGCTTAAACAGCAGAAATGTATTTCCTAATGTTTCTGGAGGCTTAAGGTCCAAGGTCAAGTTGTTGACAGGGTTGGGTTTCATTTTCAGGCTTCTCTCCTTGGCTTGTTGATGCCCATCTTCTTCCAGTATTTGCATGTAATCTTTCCTCTATGCACGCTCATATCTGTGTCCAAACTTCCTCTTCTTGTAAGGACACTAGTCATATTAGACTAGCACTCACCCTAAAGACCTTATTTTAACAAAATTAGCTATTTAAAGATCTTATCTCCAAATACAATTACATTCTGAGGTATTGGAGATTAGGACTTTGACATATGAATTTGGGGGAAGGGGATGCTATTCAGACTATAACAAGCAATAAACCCATAGATGAGAATTAGGTCCACCAATGAGATTATTAACATGCATAGAAACTTCAAATCACATGACCAATACACTCAAGTCCCAGATATTTTGATTTTTCTTGTTTATCCTAGTAAGATGGCAAAAATGTATTGGAAATATACAATCCAGGTAAGTAGACCTATGAGTGATTTCAGGAAACAAGACAAAAAGAAAAGTTGTGCTTATAGGAAATGCCACTGATTTTGAGAGGGCTACTACAAATTTGACAGCTCAACACATCACAGCATACCTGTCTTGATCTGTTTGTGCTGCTATAATAAAATATCTGAGACTGGGTCATTTATAAGAAGAGAAATTTATTTCTCTTAGTTCTGAAGGCTTGAAAGTCTAAGATCAACACACTGGCATTTGGTGTCTTGTGAGGGCCTTAATGCTATATTCCGACAAGAAGGTGTGAAAAAGAAAAAAGGCACTAGAACACTCCCTTCAACCTCTTTTTATAGGAGTTTTAATCCATTCATGGCATAATCACTTCCTAAAGGCTCCACCTCTTAATACCATCCCAGTGGTGATTACATTTCCACATATGAATTTTGAGGGTTGCATAGACCATAGCAATGCCTAATAATATCTTTGTAAATTGTTTAAAGGACTATATCATGGCAATTATATTATCTTAAGGCTCATATGTTTGTGTTGTGTTTTTTAAATTAAATGATGCTTCATCTGACCCAGAATGATAGTCCTAAAAGTTAAGAAAGGAGATCATATTTTCATCTCTATCCTTTGAATGATATAAATCTTTTCAAGCAAAATTTGTAACTAAACTACCCTACTCAGTGGATATAAGAACAGGCATTGTGGGGTGAATAAAAACCAGTTCAGTCACTATCAAGCCAACAAAAGAGTGGCCAGAGCTCTGTTTTGGCCGTGCATCATCCCATGTGCTGACCTGGAAATTACTCAACTCTAACTAGCGGCTTCATTGCCAAGGTCACTGGCTTTGTCTCCGGCCTAGAGCAAATCATCCTCAAACCATGCTGGGTCTTTGCCTTGTAAACTGGGGATTAGCTATCTTGGAGGCTTAAAATCGCATCTGAAATGCACTTTTAAACATATATGCATTTACTAAAGGTAGAAGAGAAACATTTTTAAACGTTGTTCTTCACGTGTAAGCCTGTTCTTAGATTTTAAAAAGGTGTGTTTTTCACATCATACCACAAGTGTATATTTATGTTTGTAAGGAATCATGCAATAATATAAACCGTCATTGTTGTCCAAACACGAAAGGGACATGAAATTGTGTTTTGGATACGTCCTTAAGATCACTGTTGTTGCCCGGGCTTGGTGGCTCAGCCTATAATCCCGCGCCTTTGGGAGGCTGAGGTGAGTGGATTGCCTGAGCCCGCAGGTTTGAGACCCACCTGGGCAGTGAGACCTCATCTCTACAATAAATCATGTCTGTAATTCCGGCTACTTGGAAGGCTGAGGAGGAAGGATCGCCGGAGCCCAGCAGATCGAGGCTGTGGTGGCCGGGAGCGGCCACTACACTCCAGTCTGGGCGACAGAGTGAGACTCCAACTCAAAAAAAAAATCACTGGTGTTCTAAGAATTAAGGCGAAGACAGAGGCGATGAAAGCAACTCCCAGCTCTTAAGACCAGGTCTTTCTCTCATTGGCACTTTATGAGGACAGGTTTGAAGCAAAATAAAATCACCAAGCTCTAAACTGTCACTCATCTGATGCGTCCAGAAAAAGAGGGACTAGAATCCTTCCTCACCAAGGGTCCCTTTAGGTCCAAACATCAGTGCACTGATCTTTCTGTTGGGTGGAATCAGATAAAACCTCAAGACCCTTTCATTTAAGGGCCTTAAGGAGGCAAATTCTGCACAAGACAAAAGTGCTTGTAGCTGTCAGGCAGCCCCAGGCAATAAGACAAGATCTGACGGTTACAATATTTCTCCCTGAGCTTGTCTTTGCTTCTATGATAATTAATTTAAAAGGACACTTTAGCACTTGTGCCAAATAATAGAAAAATTTTATTAAAATTTTAATGAGCTGGCTTTTCAACCTTCCTGGCAAGTCATGGTCAGAACTGCCCTTTGACAAGCAGCTTCTGTGCTGGACACCACCTGGCAGGCCTCCAACGGAAGATGAGCACGAGATGCAGGAGCAGTCCGATGGCATTACTGCTGCTGGCACAGAGTCAGCCCAGCACTGGTGCTGTGGACCGGCAGTGCCTCTCCATAGCCTCCCTGGAGGTTTCTACAGTCCAGTCTCTATCAGAGAGTGAATTATTCCCATAGTCTCAACTGCTGTCCTTGCTTTTACCCCTGCCTCTCTAGGGTCTATTTCCCATACAGCAGTCAGAGTGATCTTTGTAAAATGCAAGTTAGGGTATGTCACTCCTCTGGCTAACCCTCCAACATCTCCCAGCACAGAGACCAAAACCTCAAATCCTTGCTGGATCTTTGATTTGGTCCCTAGGAAGGAAGGTCCTCCTGACCTTCCCTCCTTCCACTTTCCCACTCCCGCTCGCTGCATCAGCTGGACCAGCCTTCTAGCTGTTTCTTGAACACCCCAGGCATGTGCCCTCCTCAAAGTCTTTGTACGTTCTGTTCCCCCTGCCAGGAATATTATCCCTCCAGATACCTGATGACTTACTCCCTCACCTCATTCAGGACTTAGTCACATGTCACCTTATTAGAGAAGCCCTCCCTTTCCCCTATCACTCTGTCTCCTCCCCATCATTCTTTCTTGTGTGATACAATCTCAAACTTAATGACAAGTTGCAAACAGAGCACAGAGAACTTTTTTCCCTGAACTCTTTGGGAGTAAGTCGCCCACATTATGCCCATCCCCCTTAAATATCTGAGTTTGGAAATTTTACACCCAAGAACATTCTCCTACACAGTCACAGTTCAACCATCAAGATGGGAACTTTAACACTGCTACCTCATCTTTAGGCTACATTCAAGTTTCACGCCTTTTTCAGCCTTTGTAGACAAAGTGTCAAATACAGAAACCAATATTGCAGTTACTCGTCGTGTATTTTTTAGTATCCTCCAACACAAAACGGCTCCTCGATGTTTCAGGAATGTTCATGACTGACACTTTTGAAGAGTCCAGGCAACCTTTGCAGAAAGTCCATTAATTTGACGTTGGCTGATGTTTCACCATGATCAAATTCAGGTTACACATCTTTGGCAGGAATATTACAGAGGTGATGCTATGCTCAGGACTAGCTATTTCACATGCAGGGTCTACTGCAAAATGAAAATGCAGACCCCTCATTTAATTTAAGAAGAACTACAAATTTCAGGAAGGTAACAGCAGAGCATTAAGCCAAATATGGGACCCTTCTAAGCACTGGAAGTGCGACTGCAAACTTAGCTTGCCCACGAAGCTGACCACATCTGTGAGTTTCATGTTGCATCTCATCAGAGGTCAAATGATTCCACTTTTGTACATTACTGGTGACTTTACCTTTGATCACTTTCTTAAGGTGTGTGAAAGGTAAACTGTGGCAGTGTAGGCCAGTATTGTGGGAATAACCAAAGATTTGCAAAAATTAAGCAAAAGAATTTATTATCTACTTTCCACAGAAAGAAAGGGGGGGTCTATGCTCACAGGCAAGCATGGCCCAGAGTCTTGGGGTGCGGGGGGTATTTAAGTTTGGGGCTTTTATGGGGAAATAAGGGATGTATAAGAGTTTTCCCAGCAGCTTCGTTCTTAGGCATTGGCAACATCAATCAGATGCCTTGAGGCTGTCAAGGCACCCTGTATCTTGTGACTTTAGGCAGGGGATTGGTGGGCAGTCATGGAAGGTTGATCACAATAGAGTGTTTGGTCAGCCTTACTTCTTGTTCCTGAAAAACAAATGCTGAGAAAGAAGCAATCAAGGGGTTATAAGCAATTATTCATTTTACTTAAACAATGGGTTTTGTGAACTAATAATCAATGATAGGCTAGAACAAGCTGTTACTTAAAGGATGCCTGAGCAGGGCAGACTACTATGATTGCTCTCCAGCTTTTTATCCAAAGTTCCTTTATTGTAAAAGTTGAGCTCTTAACCCCTTCAGTGGGACTACTAGCCTTCTTCACGATCAAGTTCATCTTTCCCTCTTCTTAGCAAGTGTTTGGGGGAAGAGATTTTGTATTGACTTATGTCAATATGAACTCATGGGTGCTGAATTTATTCAGTGGTTTATAACTCATTGCTATCTTTATTTATTATTTTGAATATACATGCAGACCACTTGGCTTTCTTTGGTTTACCATTCTATGAATTTTAACACTTGTCTATACAAGTGTACGGAACATTGCAGTGAGGATACAGAATCTTCCAGCACCCCCCAAAATTCCCTCACGTTGTCCCTTTGTAATCAAATCCTCCTCCTCCCCTTACCCTCTGTCAATCACCAAACTTTGTCTTATAATTTTGCCTTTTTCAGAATGTCATATAAATGGAATCATACTGAGTGTGACCTTTTGAGACTTGAGTGTTTCACTCTGCATAATGCCTTTGTGATTCATCCACATTGCTTCCTGAATAGTTCTCTATTGCATGAATATATACAATTTACTTATCCATTCACCCATTTGTTATATTAAAATTTCCTTATTTAAATTAATGGGGCTTTTTGTCTTCAGATTGAGTCCTCACGGATGGAGAACAAGGGGCCAGTGGTTCTTCTCTGACAAGCTACCAGGTAATGCTGAAGCAGCAAGGCTGTAGACAGATTACCAGGACAATGATAACTGGGAGGGTCTGACTGCAGGAAGGCATGTTGTTTACAAAGAAGGGGGCAGTGCAGGTGAGAAATAATGAGAGCCTGGACCAAGCCAGTGGCGGTGGGGCAGACAGTGTAGACAGATTATAGACATAGTAAGAAGACCCACTGGCTTGAGGGTATGAATGCAGTTGCCAAAGACACAGGAAGAGGAGCAGGAAGAAGGCTAATGATGTGGGGTAACAGTGAGTTTCCTTTTAGCCATTCAGTGTGAAGGGTGTGGCAGGACATCAGGTGTAACTGTCCAATAGGAAGCTGGCCATGAGTGGCTGGGGCTCTGAGGGGAGAGAGGCCTGGGCTAAAGGAGATCATGGGTGTGGGCTTCCCCACTCCCAGGAAGGGGTGTGAACAGGGAAGGAGAGAGGTGGGGAAGGGCAGTCCTCTTCTGTGCTGCTTTCTAGCTTCTATGAAGAAGTCTCCACCCCTACTACCCACCCCAGGCTGACTGCCTTCTTTCATTACATTTACTAGCGGTTGGACTCAGAAGCCAATCATAGCATCTCTAGGACTTGCTCAAAAACAAAAGGAGGTGATGGTCACTACAAGTCTCCAACATTAGGAGTGAAGAGTTGTTTGGGCCCAAGAATCTGACCTTGGCTGCCTCCACCCTGGCTAGATCCCGCAACAGAGCCACTAAAGCTCATTCCTGCTTTTTTTCTTAGCACAGGTAACACAACTTCGCATTGGAAAAAAAGATAGTTTTACCACTAACTGAGCAAGCTAAAAAAAGAAAGAAAGAAACTACAGAAATACACACTAATTAACAACAGTCTAATTTCCTAAGTTGAGGATTGTAATCCAAATGACACCACACACACACACACACACACTCCAAGGTCTCAAGATTGCTCCATCCCAGAAATAGTGTATCCCACACTGAGGGACTTTGACCTGCCACTGGGTCTCTTCTGTTCCAGTGCTGTTCCACACAGTGGACAGGAGTACAAAAAGGGTCATTTTATTTCCTTTCAAGACAATCAGTCTATAAGAACATTTTGTCTCCTCCTAGGACTATTTCAAAAGCTTTATTAAAAGTCAGTTTTTCTTTGAGAGAGTGAATTATGGATATTTGTCTTTTGCTTTTACTACTTTTTATTTCATTATTGTCTTCTGCAGTCAATATGCTTTCCTTCTGCAAGAAAAAGTCAATGAAGATTTTAGAATGTTTAAAAATTTACACTGCTCGGACTCCAGGCAGGCACTTTTTTTCTTAGCACAGATAAATTAATATTTATTAATTATTTGAGTGAGTGAGAATGAATGAATGACACAGGAACGGTGCCATGCATATGTCCCTGCTTATCTGAAGAATGACTGCCTTCCCTGTGTCTGCAAAACAGGGACTTCGATACAGCTCTGGGCTTACCTTGAGTGGCTGCCTCCCTGGACCCTCAAACAGATCACTCACAGAAAATAACACCTCACAGAGGAGCGAGCATGAGGGGGCTGTTGCTTGGTATTTGTGAATCAAAAGCAAAAATGTGAAGGCCCCACCCCTAATTAATTGCAGGCATAAAGGTGAATGTCTTGCAATGTAAACAACCTGAAGCAGCTGGTGAGAAAAGTCCCCCAAAGACCAGATCCCTGCTAGCTAATTAGCGGGTGTTCACCTGATCAGACATCATATTCAGGGTCTTAAGGAACCTACCAATATTTTAAAATTAGCTTTGTTAGGAGTTATTCTTCCAAATGGAAAAGGAAGGATTAAACGGTGGGGACCTAGTTTCAAAACTCAAGCTGGTAGGATGGATATCTTAACCATGCTGATTCTTCCAACCAATGAGCGTGGAATATTTTTCCATTTGTTTGTGTCTTCTTTGATTTCTTTGAGCAGTGTTTTGTTATTTCCATTGTAAAGATCTTTCACTTCTCTGCTTAGGAAGATGTTGAGGTATTTCTTCATTTTTTTTTTTTGTGGCTATTGTGAATGGGATTGTGCTTTTTATTTGGTTATCTGTCTATTTGTTGTTGGTGTATAAGAATGCTACTGTCTTTTGTACATTTATTTTGTACTCTTGAGACTTTGGCAAAGTCCTTTGTCAGTGCAAGGAGGAGGTTTTTGACAGATTCTCTTGGGTTTTCAAGGTATAGGATCATATCATCAGACAAGAGGGACAACTTAACTTTCTCTTTTCCTATTTGAATGAACTTGATTTCCTTCTCTTGTCTAATTGCTCTAGTTAGGACTTCCAACACTGTGTTGAATAGGAGGGGTGAGAGTAGGCAGCCTTGTCTCGTTCGGTTTTCAAGGGAAATGCTTCCAGCTTCTATCCATTTAACAATATGTTGGCTGTGGGTTTATCATAGATGGCTCTTACTATACTCTTTTTGGAACATAGAAGGTATGTTCCTTCTATGCCTAGGGGATCAAGGGTTTTGATCAAGAAGTGACACTGGATTTTACTGAAATCTTTTTCTGTATCTAATGATAGAATCATGTGGTTCTTGTTTATACATCTGTTGATGTATTTAATTACATTCAGTGTCTTGCAGATGTTGCACCAGTCCGGCATCCTGGGGACAAAGACTACTTGGTCATAGTGGAGGATTTTTGAGATGTGTTGTTGGATCCAATTTGCTAGACTCTTGTAGAGAATTTTTGCATCTACGTTCATCAGGAATGTTGGCCTGCAGTTCTCTTTCTTTGTTGAATCTTTACCTGGTTTGGGTATCAGTGTGATGTTAACTTCATAAAATGATTGGGAGAGAGTTTCATCTTTCTCAACGGCCCGGAATACTTTCAATAGAATTGGTATCACCTCCTCCTTGTATGTTTTGTAGAATTCCACTAGAAAGCCGTCTGGTCCAGGACTTTTTTTTTTTTGTAGGTAGTTTTCTTATGATGGAGTCAACTTCCTGGGTTGTTATTGGTCTATTTAGGGTCTTAATTTCTTCTTGTATTAACCTTGGGAGGTTGTGTGATGTCAGAAAGTCCAAGCTACAGATTCAATGCAATACCCATTAAATTACCATCATTACTCTTCTCAAACCTGGAAACAACAATGCAGAAATTCATATGGAAACGTAAAAGACCACAAATAGACAAAACAATCTTTAGCAAAGGAAACAAAATGGGAAGTATCACATTTCCAGACTTTAAACTTTATTATAAGCCCACAATAATCAAAATGGCCTGGTATCGGTACAAGAACAAGGCATATAGACCAAAGGAACAGGACAGAGATTCCGGAAGTAAAATCTCAATTTCTCAACTAACTCATCTTCGACAAAGCCTTCATCAACAACTATTGAGGAGAGGAGAACTTATTCAGTAAATGGTGCTGGGAAAACTGACTGATCACATGCAGAAGAATGAAACAGGGCCCCTACCTATCACCATACACAAAAACCAACTCTAAATGGATCAAAGACCTAAACATAAAACCTCAAACTTGAAGAATTTTAGAAAATGCAGGAGACACCCTTATGGAAATTGGAATAGGCAACCAATTCCTGATCAAAACTGTAAATGCCTATGCCATAAGAGATAAGATAGACAAGTGGGACCTCATCAAACTGACAATCTTCTGCAAAGCAAAAGAAGCCATCAAGAGAACAGGGAGGCAGTTCACAGAATGGGAACAAATATTTGCCAACTGTATATCTGACAAAGCCATAACATTCAGGATCTACAAAGAAATTAAATGTGCCAAAAGGAAAAAAAAAGTGAGCAAAAGATATGAATATATTTATCAAAAAAAGACACACAAGCAGCCAACAGATACATGAAGAAATGCTCAGCCTCACTAATCATCAAAGAAATGCCAATTAAAACAACAATGAGATACCACCTAACTCCAGTCAGGATGGCCATCATTAATAACTCAAAAACTACAGATGCTGGAGAGGATGTGGGGGAAAGGGAACATTTCTATGCTGTTGGTGGGAGTGTAAATTACTAGTAGTACAACAGTGTGGTGATTTCTAAAAGATCTAAAAATTGACCTTCCATATGACCCAGCAATCCCCCTTCTGAGAATATACCTGGAGGAACTTAAATCATTCTACAAAAAATATACCTGCATGTGCACATTTATTGCAGCACTATTCGCAATAGCAAAGACATGGAACCAACCATGCTGACCATTGAAAGTGGACTGGATTAAGAAAATGTGGTACATATGCACAATGGAATATTATGCAGCCGTGAAGAAAGACAAAATTATGGACTTTGTTGCAATTTAGATGAATTTAGAGTCTAGCATACTCAGTGATCTATTACAGAAACAAAGAACTGAATACCACATGTTCTCTTGTAAGTGGACCCTGGACATGTATCATAATACTATAAGAATGGGATTGGCAGTAGCAGGATACTGCTGGTGTTGGGGAGGGTGGACACAACATTAATAAGTGTACCTGATCCCAAACCAGGTGAAGTAAGGACCAATAGGAGGCCCAAACTTCACCTGTGCAATGACCACTTATGTACCTAATCTTGAATTATACTACACGTCTTTAAAATAAAATTTTAAAAAAAGGAAAGTCACTCCATAGCAGAGAAAGGAGACTGATTACAGTAACACAGTATTTCCTAGTCCAGTTGTAATTATTCTATACTTGGTTGTATGATTTTGTAAAAAACAAAAACATGCTTTGATTATGGAAAATATTCTTCTAAATGTCTTCATTCATTCAGCATACATGAATCAAGCACTTATTTATATGTTTCACTTTAGGTATCAAGCACTTATTTATATGTTTCACTTTAGAAACCAAATGTCACAGCATTTTCTGAGAAAAAAACATCTTCCCCCCTTAATGGGAGTGATACGTAGCGTGGTTGTGATGTGCTGATCCTATTTGCACTAGCTTATGAGAACTGATGGCTAAATTTTCAGGATTTTGCAAACCAGATGTTCAACACAGCCATTACAAAAGATTAAATTATATAAATTTACATTAAATCATACTAAAAATAAAAATAAAAAATACTCAAAACATCTCTTCCTATTTATTTTACTACATTTTGCTCTTTTCTCTTCAGATTATTTTCCTCTATTGTACCTGTATTATGGAAATATTGCATAATGATAGGCTACTGCTTATCACTTCCCATCAATGTGCTCAGTAAGGTCAAGTTGGAATTATGAAATCAGTAATGGCAGGAGTATTTACACCACAGAAATTGTCATACACTACAAACCGGGACTTATTTTTTGTTGTTTTTCTATACTTAAGAAGGTGATAGAGAAAATGTTAATGATGCAGATAACAATGTATTGCAAAACTTAAAAGAATATCTTTAGCTACCACATTGTGAGTAGAACCAAAAATATGAGAAAATATTCTTCCAATATTCAAAAACCATGGTCTGATTCAGTGATATCACTCTCATTGGTAAATGAATGAAGTTCCCACATATGTCTTCATTGTTTCCTTTTTTATTTATTCAAAGCAAAACAAATCCACTCATTACACTCATTTGTTAACACCTTGAGTGACTTTGCTGAATGGGATAGTACATGAGTTCATAGCATGATTTTGGTCAAATAATGGTTAAATTACAGCCATAAGTTGACTATGGATATAAGAGTTCAACAGAAATCAACAAAAGCATTCTGGAAGAATCAGTTGGCTATTGAAATTTACTACAAAGAGTTGTTAAAGTCTACTTTATAATTATTTGTGAATTGTGTGCCACACGTCCTTTATATTAGTAAAACATAACAAATTTATGTGCATATACATTTGCATGCATCTTTTTTCCTGGAGAGCACGCTGTTGAACAAAAGTTTATCAGTGCCCCACTTTGCATGGGGCTCCAATAAAGGCAAAGTAAGCCAGTCCTACCAACTTCTGCTGTATATGTCAACCACCAAAATTAAAATGACTTAATACATCCTGAAAATCTGTTAAAAATACTAAACAACAGTCATAGATAGAACAAGCTGTAATAAGGCACATTTTGATTGCCTTAGCTTAGTCATTTCTAAGTCTTCAATATCAGTTGGGTATAAGGGGAAATGTTCTCTTTTCTTCTTGGGGTTTACTTCTTCCAACTCCTTCACACCTGTACACCATGGTTCTAGAATCTAAAATCTTTCCTAGTTTAAACACTACTGGAATCTCAAGTTATTGCATACCTAAGGAAAATAACTGTTTGTTCATGCTGATGTTGTTGCCAGTAGAACAAACTAAGTTATCTGGGGGATGCTGGGGGAAATGCCAGAAAAAATGTGTTCTCAAAGTGCAGGTTGAATTATAGAATAGAAACACCAATTGCACAGAAGACATAGAACTAGCTGCTGCCTTCCTAACAAGCTGTATGATCACGCATAAGTCACGCCAACTGAGAATAACTTGGTTTCCTACTAAAGGACAGAGCGTACATGGGCAGGGACCTGGCTTTGTTCACTGCTCTCCCCAGAGCCTAGCTTGGTGCCAGCACATAGTGAATATTCAATCAATGTGTGCTCAATAAATACAAATTCTGCATTTCATAGCTAGTGTGAGGATCAAATCAGTTTGTATGCATGTAAAGTATCTTTACAAACACACAGTTTTTTCAATTATTGTTTTATTGGTTACATCCACTAAAGAACTGCCTTTTGGCTGTTAGGGTATCATCGTGTTGCTCCCTACTTTGATTTCTTCTTTCTAGTCAGGAGTATCTCTACAGACATCATTCCCCCTGTGTTCCCAAAGCAACTTGAGCAGACCCTGAGCCTGGAAGGTTTGCACTGAGTTAGAATAGCTGACTTACTCCTCTACCTTCCTCACAAAGCCACAGGCTCCTTCAAGGCAGAAACCCTGACCTATTTATCTCCATTTCCCCACCTCCCAGCACAGGCTAGGACAGGCTGAATGTTCAAAGAAGAGGAAATGAAAGATACATGGATTCTACTTGATCCATTCCATTCACTTTCAACTAGAATGTGTGTCAGACCAGTAGGGACAAGTGGGCTGGGCACCCTCCCCAGAATGCAGAGGCCTTTGCTGCTACAAGACAAGAAATATGGGATGTGTTTTCAGGAGACCAATGAATCAGCAGATGTGCGGTAAAGCATTGTTTGGGTTAAACAAGCATTATGGGCTAGCCTAGGAAGCTAACTACATTTTTTAACAGATCTTTTTGGGGGCTTTTAAAAAATAATTCAAACAGACAACACTGCCTGTTCTATTAAAAAATAAAAACAACACAAACATGCTACCCCATCTGATCAACCAGACCTAAATATGCTTCATGGATACTGGCTGGCGTTGAGTGGTGCAAATCGTACTTTCCCCAAAATGCACATTTTCACTTCTCAATGTGCTGAAGTCTGCGTTTAGTTAATTAAATAATAACAGAGCAAAAAGAAATCAATATTAATTCAGTGCAGTAGGATTTTGTGGAAATTATTTCTTCCACTGAAATCATCATGCCTGTTAACAAGCACACGTTCTAGGTTCTACCGATGTTTTCAGACAGTAGTAACGCAGGAGAGTTATGAGTGCCCCTGCTGGGATGGACAGCACCTCCCTTTCTCCAGCAGAGTCCCAGCCTCCCAGCCCCACTGTCATTTACTTCCAGAGTGCTTTCCTGGACTTCTCCTGGGCTCCCTCAGTGAGTGTCTCCTGTGTTATAAGGAGCAGGACATTATTGGAGTAGCCTCAAACAGAGGAAGGGTTGACTGTAGTTAAGTATTTGTATTAACTTCTCAGAGCAACAAAGATGTCTGCCTAAGGACAGAACATATAAAAGGCAGAGCCAATAATTAATCTTCATGGACCGCTCAATTCTTGGCAAGCTTAATGAGCTGATGTTCACCCTGCACAGTTACATGACACTCTCTCATTCCTTTGCACAACAAATAAAAGGTATCTGAACCCAAGGTGGCTCAAGTCTGCAGGATCATGTGTACAAGTACAGAAAGTCCCCAGGGTCCCCTGGACAGGTGCTGCAACAGCAGGAAGGATGCTAGCTGAAAGGAAATGGTTATATCTTTTTAATTATGTGGTAGAGCCATTCGCTACCTGACCAGCAGAGCAACTGCATAGAGATAGTCGTTGTTTTGTTTTTGCAAAACAGAGTCCCTTCACTTCCTGTCATTTGTTTATTTTTGTGTAGTCCTGTGTAAAATATCACCCAGGTCACCACGATCGACAAACACTTCCTTAGCTCCATGCCTCCCCCAAACCTAGGAGATCAGAGAATTGACAGGAAGGGAGACATCTTCTTATCTTTGTAGATGTCCACCAAACCCCCAGGTATAAATGTAAAGGAAGCTGTGGCTTATGGCAAAAGAGGAAGGCTGGGCTTCACAGAGAGTGTGTGTATGCCCAAAGTCCTGCTGAGGAATAAACTGGCTCCCACCAGCATGAGCAATGATGAATCAAAGGTGGGGCTCGAGTTCCCAAGTCTGATGCTGCACTCTGGGCAGCCTGTCAGATTCATGTACTTCTTGATTACTTTGGTCAAAAACAATTGACCCCTTCCTGATAACAGCAGACAGATCCATGTGACACACTGCTGTAACGCCTCTGCATTTGAAGTCTTTCCAGGAGAAGCATCTCTAGCCCAACCTTGACATCCTAAAAGGTTTCTTTGCCCCACAAGTTGTCAACCGGTTCCATGATAGCTGCCCACATTCATCTGCTCTTCCCTGTGCTGTTTGGGGATACAGCATCCTCTGTCACCCATCCCCTAAGCCTATCCACTCAGTCCAGCAGTCTAGACACAATGCAATGCTAGCGGGAAGGAAAAAGAACAGATGACCTTCAAGTGGAAGCTGTGTTGCTATCAAATAAGAATCACTCTCCCTTAGATGCACATATATAAATATGTGATATGAACATAGACACAGACAAAGACAGCTTCTTCTCCTTGTTCTGGCATTTGAGGCCAATTCCAAGCCTCGCCGAGGGCCAAGTGGAGAGTCATGGGCCAGCAGTCTACAGTGGACTTCCTGGGCATGCCCACGAGAAGACTGGGCTAGAGAGAGACCCCCAAATGCCATGCTGCTCCCCACTCATATCTAGAAGGCACATAGCAGGCGGGATTGGGTTGATACTGGGTATTAGGGAAAAGTGGGATCTTGTGAGGGAGAAGCTCAAGAGAGGTTGCTCTCTGCCTGAAATACTCCCCAACTTGTGTTAGTCTGAGAGACTCCTACTCATCTGACATGGTTTGGATGTTGCCCTCTCCAAATCTCATGCTGAAATGTGATCCCCGGTGTTGGAGGTTGGGTCCAGTAGGAGGGGTTTGGGCCATGGGGCAGATCCTTCGTGAATGGCTGGGTGCCCTTCCTTCATTAAGGAATTCTCACTAGATCTGGTTGTTAAAAAGAGTCCTGGACCTCCCCCGTCACTTGCTTGCTTCAATTCTTGACATCTGACGTGCATACCCCCTCTTCCCCTTCTGCCATGATTGTGAGCTTGCTGAGGCCTAACCAGAGCAGATGCCAGCATTGTGCTTCCTGTACAATCTGCAGAACTGTGAGCCAAAATAAATCTCTTTTCTTTATAAATTACCCAGTTTCAAGTATTCCTTTATAGCAATGCAAAATAGGATAATATATCATCCTTCAAAGCCCAAAGCACAAAGCCTAAAATCACAATGTCTTTTTTGCACGTTTTTCTGCCCCAATCTACCAGGACTCTCCCATGATTCCTAACTACTTTCTCCGTGTCCCTAGAAAAGATATGGCCATGTTTTTGTCATCAACACACCACATATACAAAGGTGGTCCCATAAGCTTATACTACTGTAATTTTAATGTAGCCTTTCTTTGTTTAGATACACAAATTCTTACCATTGTGTTCTAATTGCCTTCAGTTTCAGTACAGTCACATGCTACACAGGAAGGAGCTACAGGCTATACCATATAGTCTAAGTGTGTAGTAGGCTAGACCATTTAGGTGCGTGTAGGTATACTCTACGATATCTGCACAATGATAAAATCACCTGACAATGCATTTCTCAGAATGTATCTCTGCCATTAAGTGATGCATGACCATTAATTACCTGAGTTTTACTTGCTTGTTAAACTGCTGACCCAAGACCTAAGTCTGCCCTCAAATTATCCCCCAGTTATTCATGTGGGTCCCCAAGGACTCCCATGAAGGAGTTCAACAACAACTCCGTGGGTAAATTTTGGTCTTGGTCTTCAACTGGATATTTGATGCCCCAAGTCCTGAGAGGAGATAACTTTCCTCTGATCAGCAGCAAGTTCTCTTATGAAAACTCAGCTCTTCCTGGACCTTCTGACAGAGCATAGAGAAATAGCTCTTCTTCCACTCTGTGCCTTCTGATTGTGTTGCCTGAACCTTGAAACATGACTCTATGCATACCCCAAGTCTTACTGATCTTCTTTCACCTTCAGTTGTATTCCCTCTATCTGTAGATCCAGCCTCTCAGACCAGGTGAAGAAGGGTGCCATGGATTCATTGCCCTCCATGCTCCTATTTTTCTCTTCAGTATCCTGGGACCCAAGCATAAGCCTGTCCTCCTTCTTCCACCCTAAAACAAACCAACAAATGAATGTGCTGGGCAGGGCAGCAGACTAGCTCTGTTTGTGCAATCTCTACTCAGAGTGAGTTGTAAACACCAAGACACATAACTCTGCATGTTCCCCTGCCATATGCCCTAAGGACCTCTAACATAACACTTTTCATGTTCACTATGATCGCACCATCACAGCTAGACGCCAAGATCTTTGAGAGCAGAGCCCACAGACTATTCATCTATGTGTTCACACTCCCCTTCTGCACTCAATAAATAACCATCATAATACCTAACATTTAATAAGTACTTACTATGGATGAATCTGTGCAGGCTATGACTTGTTTTATAAGCGTTCCCACTCCCCCTTGTTCAAGTTCCTAAATAAGTGTTTTTAGCATTAAAGTCTTAAAAGGGTGAGCAATTAACCTTCAACTCCTTTTCCTACTCTACATTAATTGCCAAACCTCCCACAGTGCATGAAAGGGCCAGCACATAACAAGGACTAGGGTGGGGTGGAATGTAGTCAGCAAGAAACATTCCTTTTCCGCCAACTGTGTTCAACATACATCTGATAATTCTCCCTAAAAGAAGTTGACCCATTGTTCCTGTATCCTTTCCAAGTCCTAAAAATGGAAAATGAGATATAGAAAAACATCATTACAAACTAGACTCCAGTACAGCCATATGTAAGGTGGGTTATTTGGACACAGGGATTTGGAAGTCAGTCACTTCTACCTTCTGCGGGATGATAGAATGTGTGGTGTTTTACCCCATGTTGCTTAAAACCCTGCTCTTCTTGATTTGGTTTTCTAGTTTGGTGATAGTCCTGGCAAAGACTATACTGACTAATATTGTTATTACTAAGAGGAGGATTCCACAATCTTCTGGAACCATAAAATCTGATGGCTAAAAGTTTCAGATCATTTAGTCTTATCACTCCTCTGAGGGCTGAATCCTTTTTTCTTTAATCCTAAATGCTTGAAAGCGATTGACTCCCCCAGTTCAATCTTCAGTTCCCTAACAACAGTGTGCAGAGGGCTGTCTCTGAATCACCAGTGAACTTACGGCAAGATAGAGATTTCTAGGACCTCCTCTTGAAGATTCTAATTCAGTATGTCTAGGAAAGTTCTCAGGAAAATGAGTTTTTTTTTAAAAATCTCAACTTGGGGATTATTACAACTGCTAGCGTCTCCTAGAGGTTTCTCTCCAGGTTATGATTAAATGATTTTGATGATGCACGAAATGGTCCAAAACTACTTCAGACAATTCTGACACTTTTTGAGGCAAAATTATTGCCCTGTCTCTTCTACCAGTTGGTATGTTCTTTGGAAATAAATCAAACTGGTTCAATCTTTCTTCTACAGATAGCTCCTCAAACTTTGAAGATAAGTATGCATGATTCTTAGAGCCAGTCTCATCTAGACCATCATGCACTGGTGTTGACAGTTCTTCCTACAATCATGGTCCTTTTTGATCCAAGTTTTCTAGACCGTGAACCTCTAAAAGGCCAGGACCATGTCTTATTAATCTTTTATCACAGCTCCCAATTGTTAGGTACGCTTGGTACTCCTTCAGACCACCTACTGTGTGTTAGGCATTCTTCTAGGCCCTGAGGATACAGCAGTGAACTAAAGTTCTCAATCTCCTGATGCTTACCTTCCATCAGGGTGATAGAAAAAAGGCAAATAAACAGATACAGATGGTCCCCTACTCATGATGGTGTGACTTAATGAATTTTCAACTTTGTGATGGTGTGAAAGCCATACCCATTCAGTAGAAACCTTACTTTAAGTGCCCATGAAATCATTGTTTTTCACTCTCCATACAGTATTCAATAAATTACATGATATATTCGATATATTCAACACTTTCTTATAAAACAGGCTTTGTGTTGGACGATTTTGTCCTACTGCAGACTCACGTCCATGTCCTGAGCACATTTAAGGTAGCCTAGGCTCAGCTATGATATTTGGTATGCTAGGTGTATTAAATGCAATTTCAACTTATGATGGGTTTAATGGGACAAAACCCCATAGGAAGTTGAAGAGCATCTGTAGATATATGAAGTGGGTCACAAACAGACCTCAGAATTGATTTATAAAAAATTGCATATTTATTCTTACATGTTTAAACTTCAGTCACCTTCAAAGTGATTTCATTTTGATGCAACATATCAAGATGCTTTCTCACTGCTCAAAACAGTTTTTGAACTTGTAATTTTGATGCCTTTTAGTGCTTCTGCTGTTTTTTTGTTTCACCTCTTCCATATTGGCAACATATTTCCCTTTGAGAACTTTTTTCACCTGGGGAAGCAAAAAATAAAGTTGTTCAGGGTGAGATCAGGAGAATAGGGAGGGTGGGGCATGAGAGTCTTGCTGTTTTTGTCAAAAACTGCTGAACACTCAGTGCTATGTGGTCAGGTGTGCTTGTAAATCACCCATCATGAAATGGGCAAACGAATTGAAAGAATCTCAAAAAAAAAAAAAAAATTCACTGAAGCCGAAAGCAGCCTCTCACCACAGCACTAGCTGGCACACTGTTGCCAATGGGGTCCTAGAACACTAACCTAACTGGGGAAGCCTGTATTACAAGGGGCCCACCTTCCAAAACATAATTCTGTTTTTTTGGGGGGGGCACCCCCTAGTATGTCAGATGAGTTAAATGTTAAGAAGAGAAGTTAGGCAGGTAAGGCGTGAAGAAGGTGCAGTCAATAAAGATTAGTTAATTAAAACCCAAATAAGTCTCTTTCTTTGGGGAGAGGGCAGATGAACAAAATGTACCAGTTGAATACTTTGAACAGAAGTCCTTTATCCTTCAGTCCTCCAGAAAGCTGCTGTGGAAGAAAACGATCCATGCCCCGGTCAATAGAGGGCAGCTGAGAGCAAGACTTGACTGCAATGCTGCTCCTTAAGCCAGCCTCATCAAACGAGTAAATTACATAGTAACGCCAACCAGTAAAAACTTCTTAATAGCTTTTTATTAACTATCACTGAGCCATACAAATACTTCTACCATGCTGAGAATTTTCTTTCCTAACTTGTACAGAACACAGTCCAGCAGGATGCAAGGGCAGAGTTCTGTCTAGGCACCAAAATGTATTTATTTTCCCACAGGACTTATCTGTGGGGTTGCATGAATGAGCTACCCATATAGAAATAAGAACTCAGGTCTTTCTCACAGGCTAAAGAGAGTTTATTTGGAATCTTGCATGACTATTGCAGTGATTTGATGCATGCAGTTGTCAGCTGTTTTGACATAATAATGTAGATCCTGACACAGCAGTTATTGAAAGAAAGGGGCTTAGGGGAAAAATGATTTGTGGTTCTGGAGCAGGAAAAGGGCACTAGATTATATTTTTTCCCACCCCAACTTACAGCAGTAAATCTATCCTTAAAATACTCTAAAGTTCAGAGTGGATGTCTAGCCCTAGCTGATTCAATCAACATCATAAGGCTTCAGTAAAACTCAGGAGCCACAAAATCACTACTTGCACAAGCACATCCTTCCCCCACACAGCCCCTAGAACGTTGAGCACACATAGGAAAAGCTCAGAACATATTTTTTACTACCAGGGAGGTGGGGTGAGCACCTGATAGACATTCCCTTAACTGGTGCCCTTTCCCCCTGCTAGACTGAATTAACAGTTCAATGATTTGGCATCCACAACCCTTTCTCAGAGTCATAATATTGCCTGCTGACTTTACCTTACTGCAGGTGCTAGATAGAAAAAACAGGCATCTAACATTGAAGCACAATAATAATTTCAGAGTCATTACCATTTACTGAGTACTTTCTGTGTAGCATGTTGTATCCTCAAACAATGTACTATTTCATTCCTCCTCCCTCCCTGCCTCTCAACTAATGATGTGGATTTTTTTTTTTAAGTTGGGATCTCATGCTGTCTCCCAGGCTGGAGCGCAGTGGTCCAATCATGGCTCCCTGCAGCCTTGACCTCTGGTTTACTGCAGCCTCGACCTTGTGGACTCAAGCAAGGCTTCTGCCTCAGCCTCCTGAGTAGCTGGGACTACAGGTGTATGCCACCATGCCTGGCTAATTTTTTTGTTTTTGTTTTTGTTTTGTTTTGTTTTGTTGGTGGAGACAAGGTTTTGCTATGTTTCCCAGGCTGATCTTGAATTCCTGGGCTCAAACAATCCTCCTGTGTTGGCCTCCCAAAGTGCTGGGATTACAGGCATGAGCCACCACTTCTGGCCTTAATGATGTGGAATTTTAATATGATAGAGGTTCAGAAAGTTTCAGGAAGTGTTGGGAGGTATTAGAAGAGCTGAGATTTCAGGTCATGTATAAAAAGTTGTAAAACTTAGACTTTAATCACTTCCTACAGAGTTTTCAGCGCAGGATTTTTTTTAGATAACTAGATTCTGCGGGAAATGAAGAGCATTATAATCTGAAGAGAGCTTTTGGCTGAGAGTTTTGCTTTTGGGATTTTTCTTTCTTTTTTTTTTTTTTTTTGTTGGAGTCTTACTCTGTTGTCCAGGCTGGAGTTCAGTGGCACACTCACAGCCACTGCAGCCTCTACCTGCTGGGCTCAAGCGAACCTTCTGCCTCAGCCTTCCAAGTAGTTGGAACTATAAGCACGCCACACCCTGCCCAGCTAATTTTTTGATTTGTTGTAGAGATGAGGTCTTGTCAAGATGCCCAGGCTGGTCTCGAACCCATGGGCTCAGGCAGTCTTCTTGCCTCCGCCTCCCAAAGTGCTGGGATTGATACTTTGTTTACATTACTAAACTCATGCTTCACAAAAGAAACTGACAATCCATAGAATGGCAGGGTATTTTGGTTTTGTTTTTGTTTTTGTTTTTTCCTTTTCCTTTCTGAACATAAAGCAACTTAAGATCTATATTTGTTCACAACATTTTATGTTTTTCAGACTGGGCAGGAAAAGATCACCAAAGGCCACTAGACTATGTGAGTACTTTGTGAGTTAGGAGACAAGCATTTACAAGACAAAACTGAAACCGCATCTGCATTACACCATCTTATCTTGCCAATGTCCTACATCCATATTCTGTTGCCTTTACTCACTTGCAAAGACTATTTTGGGCGAGTCATAGAAAAGAAGAGTTTCCTTGGCCTCCAGGGAACTCCCCCAGTTCAACAGAAGGGTGAACCCGGGAGATGCTGGGAGGTCTCTGCGTCAGGCTCAGTGGCACCCCACTAGGAGACTAGTGGAAGTGCTGACCGACTGGCCCCACTTCCTTCCTCAAAAGGATTCATTAGCAACTGGGACAGAATCTGTTCCCCAGGGTGCGCACAAAGCCCTTTTCACCTTCGCCAGCAAACACTTTGATGTTCAAAGCCTTGCTAAAAGAAAGCAGCTATTTCCTCTTACAGTAATATCAATCCTCCACGTTTTGATGGCACTCTGCACTTTAACAAACACTGTCACACCCGTTATCATCTCATTTGACACAAATGAAAGAACCAGGAGAGCAAAAGCAAAAGAACTCTTTCTTCAGAAATAACGGAATGAGTCAGTGGTTTATGTTCACTGGGACACTGCACTGTTGTTACTCCCTTGTAATTAACATCACCTCCGTTACCAGCCTCTTGTGGTCCTGATGCTTCCCCAGGGAGAAAGAGGACCTTAAAGAAAGCCAACCTGGAGAACCGAGCCAGGCTCAATGTCACCAGCATTGATGTGACTCAGATGCCTGGTGGATAATTGTGTTTCTCTGGGTCACCCAGATTTGGACGAATGCCCTTGGGGATGTCTGTCCTCGACAACCAGGCACGGGCGAGGGCATAGAATTTGCCTTCATTCCCTGAAAAAGAAAAAGAAAAGCTTATTGCGTGGTATATGGAAGATTTTATTTCAGGGAGTTGGATAAAGTAGTAGTTATCCGCTACTTTAAAGCTAATGGGCCTCTCGCTGGCCCAGGTGCCTTTTGGGCTGTCTGCTGCTTCCTGGCACACCTCCCTCCCTCATGCAGGGACTCCTGGTCCTAGACCTCTCGGGCAGCCCCTTTGGCTCTATTTGCATCTCATTCTTTCTTTGCAGTGCCTCACAGTTTTTTCCTGCTTTCTCCAGTCTCGTCTCCTGACACCAATTCATTTACTCATATGTATTGAGCAGCTGTGGTGTGGCAGACGCTCCAAGGGCTGGAATTATTGCAGGGAGCACAGCAGAGCCCTCACCCTTATGAACTTTATGCTCTGCAGAGACAGTAAACAGGTAAACATAAAAAGCATCACTAATGGACAGTCAGCAGTGTCGTGAAGAGCAGTCAAATGGAAATAGGAAAGAAAGAGATGGAAAGGGAGATTTGCGAGAGGGCACTGGTTCTCTGCCAGGAAGATGTTATTTGGTGTCTGATTAATAAATGTCTTTTGGTTAATGTTTTGCACAAAAACAAAATATATTATCCCAAAAGACATCTCAGACATCTGCTCCTGGGTTTAATTTCAGTTTTTGCCACTTATTGTCTTGAGTCTCTATTTTCCTATCTTAAAACGGGAACTTGGTCTCCTTTGCAAGATTACAATTGGGATTAAATGAGGTGCAAATATATGGCACAGTGTCTGGCACACAGGAGCACGGTGTGGAAGCCATGGCAATGGTCATGCTGCGGATGATGACAAGGACTGTAATAAGGAGGTACTAGTTGATATATTCTGGACTCTAAGACCCATATGAGGCACTGTTTCTAAAAAACTTGGGAGCGGGAAGAAATGTGACTTTTGGCTTAAGCAACTTAAAAATATCACCCACTCCCAATACAAAAACATTCGTCACACATTTTTCTAGGCCCAGAATGGGGGTAAAAAGCCACCTTTGTTCTCCTACCACCCATCTCAGTTTCTCATAGCCTCAAAATTTGTGGCAGAAAATTTAACATTGATGCAATACTGTTACCTAGCATATAGTGTGCCTTCAATTGTTGCTAACTGCTTCAATCCTGTCCTTTATAGCAACTGTGTGTGTGTGTGTGTGTGTGTGTGTGTGTGTATGTGCGTGTGTGTGGGTCTGTATGTGTGTGTGTGTGTGTCAGAGTATCACTCTGTTGCCCAGTCTAGAGTATAGGAGCACGATCACAGCTCACCACAGCCTCGATCTCTTGGGCTTAGGCAATCCTTCGGCCTCAGTCTCCCGAGTAGCTGGGTCTACAGCCGCTTACAGGCATGGCTACCACACCTGACTAATTTTTTATTGTTCACAGAGATGAGATCTCCTTATGTTGCTCAGGCTGGTTTCAACCTCCTGGGCTCAATTAATCCTCTTGTCTCAACCTCTCAAAGTGCTAGGATTACAGGCAGGAGCCACCGCACCCAGCAAGGAATGATCTTAATACCAAGTCTAATCCATCTGTCTTATAGAGAAGACCCAGAAAGACTAAGTGATAGTATCCTTAGTAGGACTGTATGAACTGGGGCCTATTTCTTGTGGGCATAGTGGTGAGAAAGGCTTGGCGGTAGAATCTGCATTGGGTGGAGGGCTTCCAGAGGGGGAGAGCCGGGAGATGAAGGGAGTCCAACCAGCACGCCCTTCCCTAGGGGAGTCGCTGAGGGAGATTACCCCAACACTTATTTATACGCTTGTTTCTTTTTTTCCTTTTCACCTCCTATTAGACTGTAAGCCTTAGGAGTGCAAACTTCTTGCGTATCTGGTTTCCCGTTTTAACCCTAATCCCTAAAACACTTCCCAGTCCTGAGCAAGAGCCCAGTAAACCAGGAAGGAGGGCCCACCACCTACACAGGCTCACCTGCTCAGAGGTCGTGATGAAAACCCCATCCCTCAGTGCCTCAGTGCCTCTGACTCAGAAATCACCATAATGAAAGCACAAACCTATTTGTTTGTCTATTTAAGATGTGGGGTACAATTCAGGGTTAGGTACATAAGTGGTCAGCGTACAGGGGAAGTTTGGGCCTCCCATTGGCCCTCATTTCATCTTGTTTGGTATCAGTTACTCTTATTAGTGTTATGTGCCCCCCTCCTTCCCCTGGCAATGGCCCACCACTGCCAATCTCTTGTAGTATTGTGATAAATGTTCAGGGTCCGCTTATGAGTGAGAACACGTGGTACTCAGTTTTTTGTTTCTGTGATAGATCACTGAGTATGACAGACTCTAAATCCACCCAAGTTGCCGCAAAGTCCATAATTTTGTCCTTCTTTATAGCTCCATAATATTTCATTGTGTACATATACCACATTTTAAAAATCCAGTCCACTTTCAATGGGCAGCACGGTTAGTTCCATGTTTTTGCTATTGTGAACAGTGCTGCAATAAACATGTATGCACAGGTGTCTTTTTTGTAGAATGATTTTAGTTCCTCTGGGTATATCCTCAGAATGGGGATTGGTGGGTCATATGGCAGGTAGACTTTTGGATCTTTTAGACATCGCCACACTGTTTTCCACAGAGGTTGTACTAGTTTACACTCCCACCAACAGTGTAGAAGCCTCCCTTTTTCTCCGCATTCTTTCCTGTATCTGTTGTTTTTTGAGTTATTAATGATGGCCATCCTGAACTGGAGTTAGGTGGTATCTCAGTGTGGTTTTGATTCGCATTTTTTTGATGATTAGTGAAGCTGGGCATTTTTTCATGTATCTGTTGGTTGCTCATATGTCTTCTTTAAAGAAGTGTCTATTCATATCTTATGTCCACTTTTTAATGGGACTGTTTTTCTTTTTCTTTCTTTCTTTTTTCTTTTGGCATGTTTGAGTTCCTTGTAGATCCTGGATGTTAGGCCTTTGTCATATACATAGTTGGCAAATATTTTTTCTCTTTCTGTGGGCTGTCTCCCTACTCTCTTAATGATTTATTTTGCTTTGCAGAAGCTTTTCAGTTTGATGAGGTCCCACTTGTCTATCGTATCTCTTATAGCATGGACTTTTGAGGTTTTGATCAGGAATTGGTTACCTATTTCAATTTTCGTAAGGGTGTCTCCTGAGTTTTCTAAGATTCTCATAGTTTGAGGTTTAGGTCTTTGATCCATTTAGAGATGGTTTTTGTGTATGGTGATAGGTAGGTGCCCTGTTTCCTTCTTTTGCATGTGGTTAGCCTATTTTTGCAGCACCATTTACTGAATAGGTTCTCCTCTCCCCAGTGGTTGTTGGTGGAGGATTTGTCAAAGATGAGTTGGTTGAGAAATTGAGGTTTGGCTTCCGGAATTTCTATCTTGTTCCATTGGTATCTATGCCTGTTCTTGTACCAATACCAGGTCATTTTGATTACTGTAGGCTTATAATAAAGTTTAAAGTCTGAGAGTGTGATTCCTTCCACTTTGTTTCTTTTGCCAAGGATTGTTTTGTCTATTTGTGGTCTTTTATGTTTCCATATGAATTTCTCTATTGTCATTTTCAGGTCCAAGAAGAATGATGTTGATAATTTGATGGGTATTCTGTCGAATCTGTAGATTGCCTTGGGTAGAAAGGACGTTGAATGGAATATTTTTCCATTTGTTTATGTCTTCTTTGATTTATTTGATCAGTGTTTGGCAGTTTTCACTGTAAAGGTCTTTCACTTCTCTGGTTAGGAAGATGCCAAGGTTTTTCCTTTTTTTTTTTGGTGGAAATACAAACACTTCATTAAAAAACTGTTTTTCTTTTCTTTTACTTTTGGTAGACATGTAATCATTGTGTCATAAATGTTCAAGCCCCGATTTGATAATTACAGGTTGTGTACATGTATTGAAAACACAAGTACTTTTAAACCCATCAGCTACTTATTTTTATTATTGCCTTTATCCGTAACAATGGCCATATTTTAAAAGTGTATTTAGGCCAAGTGCCATGGCCCATGCCTGTAATCCCAGCACTTTGGGAGACTGAGGCGAGAGGATTGCTTGAGCCCAGGAGTTTGAGAGCAGCCTAGGCAACATAGCAAAACCTCATCTCTACAAAAAATAAAAAAATCCGCTGGGTGTGGTGGCATGCCTGTAGTCTCAGCTACCAGACAGGCTGAGGTGGGAGGATCACCGGATCCCAGGCAGTCGAGGCTGCAGCGAGCCGTGATCATGCCTCCTGTTTAGGTGACTGAGTTAAGACCCCAACTCAAAAAATAAATAAATAAAATAAAAGTAAAAAGTATTTTCAAAACAGTATGCAAATGTTTTCATACCCATTAGCGGACTCTTTCCAACATATTACCAAATTAAAATCATGAACATTCTGCTCTTAATCACCTCAATCACGCCACCACACCCAGTTGGGTCTTTTGTCTCATTCCATGTCAAAGGGTTGGGCTAAACCTGGTAAAATTAGCCCTAGAAGGGACAGAGCTAGTTGAGAAGGGTCTCAGGACCAATATAAACAGAAAGTAGACTCAGGTGACCTGAATGTAAAAAGCCAGAGCACAGATTGCTTCTCCAAGTTCAGCCAAAGACCACACCAGGCTTCGCATCAAATCCAAAAGAAGACAGTGCGTTGATCAGAGAATGAGCGGCGCTGTTAGTTACTGGGAGAGTCCAGATACGGCATTATCCTCAAGCACAGGAAAAGTGTTCAGCACGGATGTGCAAGTGTGGTAAGGCAATCTGAGTGGTGGCGGACGTATCAGAGTGGGAGCTTACAGGGGATTATGGTGCAGGCACCCATGGGTAACTTCCCACTTCACAGACTCCAGGTAAAAGGAACATGGAAGAGACAGATTTTGGTGGAGGATTCAGTCCAACAGGAGCACCCGGCCTTGTTCTCTGCAGCTCTGTCATCTCTTGCTTTTATTCCACAAGGAACTTCAATGTGGGTGAAAGCAATGTAAACATTCAAACACACAGCAAGTACAGGAGTACCGTTCTTTACAGAGTATAAATACCCCAGAATACACGTTTCAGCTGCAGAGTGCAAATTTTTGGGCTTCTCATTTTGTATTTGCCACTTTTAACTAAAACAATAGCTCTTTTCCTAGAGAAAAAGGAAACTATATAAAATGGGCATTCGAGATGATTCCCTAAATAATTCTGGAAGAAAAAAATAACCAACCACTGAGAAGGAGGTGCTTACTAAGCCTAAGGTGTGTTGTCTGGTTTTGTACAGCCCTCCTTTCATTCAGCAAGTATTGATATCTCTCTAAGCACCTGTCTTCACTGGCTAATTCTATGGCTCTTCTCTATTCTGCTTGTGCAGACACAATCCTTTCTTTCTCTGCAGCCAAGAGACCTGCCCACTGCAAGGTTCAACTGCAGGGCAGTCTACAGTGGCCGCTGAGGTCTTTAGGAATTGCATTCTCTCTTGCTATTGGCAGTTCTCATTCGCTGTTTGATGAGGTCTCCTTATCAATGCCGCTCAGGAGGTAAGATGGAGTTACTCCACCACCCCCGGAGAAGAACCACTAATCGGAATGATTCCAAAGCATCTCTTCAGATGCTAAGTAATAAATGCTTCTGTGGGTGATGCTCTCACTCTGATTTTGACAAGAGAAAGGAAGACAAAATCAAGGCTCTCACCCTGGCAACCGGAATTAGTGCCCATGACCCCAGCTATACTCAAGTGATTGGTTTTTGCACAGCCTGTTTAAAAGAGGACACATGCCAGATCTCTCAAAAGTCAGTGGAAACAGGCACAATCTGTTTTAAAACCTTAGTGAAGAAAAAAAAGCCCTCAGAGTAAAAGAACATAAAAGATTAATGATCGCATCGCACAGTAGGGAGACGTCAACACCAGCTGGGGATAGATCTGTCAGAGGCAATGAACGCAATGGGCAAAGGCAGTTGATGAGTTCATTCAGTGTAGAATTTAAAATATGATCTGTGGATACACACAAAAAGTACAGGAGTATCATTTCTTGCAGAGTATAAATACCCCAAAAAGCAAACAATCCAATTATAGAGTGCAACTTTTTTGGCTTCTCATTTTATACTGTACTGACCCCATACCCTGTTGCAGGAATTCTATTCATAAGGCATCAAAGAGAAAAAGTATAAATATTTATTTTTAAAGTGATGGTGCAGGAAATGTGTTTGTAATATGCATTTTCATAATAAAACCAACTCAAGAAGTCAACTTCTTATTTACAAGGACATTTATTTATTCAAATATTTTGGAGGTATAAATATACCAACTGTGTATTATTTCCACAGAATGCGTAATATATTGAGTATATTAAAATGAAAGTTGGTGATGGATTCCACATGGCCCCAGCTTCCCCACTGTGTAAGGCAAAAATTTCTACAATGGCAGCATAATTACCTGAAAGGAGAAAAGAATGTAAATGTGGTCTCATTTCAATGATGTCAGACTCACATAGCTGATAGTTAAATATTTTCCCCAGTTGATTGAATCAACTTGAGAATTTAAATTTACAAACACTCTAATGAAAGTTGAGTTTGAATCCATAAGTCATCTAAATTCAGGCAGCGTTTAACTTCCTCTCCCAAACCTTTACCAAAGCTTAGTGTCATCATTAATGCAATGCTCAGCCCTAGCTTTCCCCTGTCGCTGCCCAGCCTCTGTGGGAGGTGACCACTGTCCACAGCAGAGAGCTCATTGCCTAAAAAAGGAAAGAGAATGACAGTAAGAGAGCAAAAATGACCCACAAATTAGGGCAGCTCTGCCCAGATGAGGGTCAGTCATGGTCCTAGAATCTTTGAATGTGAGAACTAGATAATCACCTGGATATTCTGTCCAAAGCTACAAAATTCAGGAGTCCAGATCACACAAATGGTTAATGGGTTGGAATCCAGTGCTGCTAATTCCCCTCCCAAGCTCTATTGAAAGACACTGGATTTAAAAACAAAAGCAAAACAAAACAGCCCCAAACTGGAAAATCCTTAGCTTCCAAAACCATGAGTCAGTGCTGGCGCCAACTAAATCCCATCTGGCATAGAGAGCATAAATCCACGTGTTTTCGAGGCTTATTCAGTAAAAATAAGCAAAATTTAAATCTCAAATCTATGATTTTAGCCTGAAAAGTTTTTAAAAACCACAAGAAGAGAGGATGATTTTATACTTAGGAATGAGGAATACCACAGTTCATTTATAGATAAACGGGTCAGCTAAAAACAGATAGCTGGATATTTTTAACCTGAAATTTCTATCAAAAAATAAGAAAAAGAGAACTTTCCAAAACACCTGTGGTTTCTAGATCTTGGTGAGAAAGTAAAACATTTTAGAGAAGTTTCAGACAATATTTTCTCATTTTAAAATATGAGTTACAGCTTTAAAGTATACGTATGTATGTTTAGAGAGAGAGAGAGAGACTAACTCCTCTCTTGTCACCATTTCTCAGTCTTTTTTCTGTTTCTGTGTTTGTCTCCATTCAACCAGCCACCACTCCCTTTCCCTACACAAACAGGTCCTCTTCTTACATGGCTATAAAGTAGAAATAATGAGCTTTTATAATTTTATTTGGTATTTTAAAATATTTCTGTAAATCTTAAACTCTCTAATTTTTTTTTTTCTGCCTGTGGTTTCAATGACTTGTCAAAGAAATTGGTTCTCCACTTTGTGTTCTGCTATGGATACATCATGAAAAAACCCTTCAGTGAGGATAAAATTAACTTTCTTTCCTTAGAGAACAATAGCCAGAAATTGTAACTTCAGTTTTTGCTTTCCATACACAATGGTTTTGATTGCTCACTTTCATCTCAAGACATCTTGACCTTTGAGGGCCCTCACCTACATGCTGACCCTTGAACTGAAAACAAAAAAATATGCTGACTTTCCCCTTGGTGACAGTAATGAATACTTGAGGTATACCAAAAGTCATTCTCCCAAAAAGAGAAGTACTCGGATGGCGGAGGTTTGACACCATACCCCATAAAGTGTCATCATCATACTTCCAATTAAAAAAAAAAAATCTATCCAGAAACACAGAGTTATTTTCCTACTCCACTTTTCTTGACTGTAGACTAGTACATATGACTTCCTCCAAATCATGTGCTTGTCAGTCAAAACACATTTCAAGAATTAGCTTTAGAAGTGTGTGCGTTTGTGTACATATATGCACATTAAAATATATACATTCAATTTTCAAAGTACTATTAATGCCATGATAGGCTGATGAGCTTGACCATAGAAAGTTGTACTGATATCCTGCCTGTTGTCTCATGAGAAGTTTTTATGTAGAAAATCAGTCCAAGAGAGGGAAACCTCAATCTGATACCATATTAATGTATCAGTCAGGACAAACAACTCTACGAAAACTACCCTCAAATCTCAATGACTCGGTACAAGATAGACCTATTTCTTACTCAAGTCCCATCCAAAACAGATTGGTAACTCTCTTCCAGGAGGGGACTCAGGAAGCTAGGTCCTTCTATTTTGCCATTGTTTTAAACCCATAGCCTTCCAAGTTGTCACAGAAGGGGTCATATGGCCGCAACTTAATTACAATGGAATTTGAGAAATGCAATTTCTGTCTCCCAGTGTACCTAGAAGATAAAACACATTTGATATTTGACTAGCCTCTACCATCTACCATGTGTGATGCTTTCTTTTGTTTATTAACCATTACACTTTGAGTGTGCTCAGTAAACAAAGGTAAGAAAGAAAAAAGGAAACAGCGAAACAAGGACTTTGTTAGTCTGATACAATTAGACCTTTGATTAGGTTCAATATCTCCAAATGGCAGACCAAATGGGAGTTAAATCAGGGTGGAATCACCCAATATATGGACCTAAAAAGTTAACTTTTCATTCTAAAATGTATGAAAGCCACAGCTTATAGGAACTGTCTAACCCAAGAGCATATCAAGATAGGGAGCTGCCCTTGCAACACCATGATAATCAGGTCTCACAGTGAGGGCTGAGGAAGAAGGGGCAAAGCAGTCTTGAGAACTCTTCCGCAACTGTGCTGTTCTCTAGTGAAATTAGGACCAGGGAGGAAGATAAGGCTTTGAAGGATGTGGGGGGTCCAGGACCATTCTTGGCACAGTGGGGGACCCCAAAGGGAAGCAGGCCATACTGTGCACCTCCACAAAGACCATGCACCCCTCCTGTGTTCCCCCTCCCAGGGAATGCCATCATGACCCACCCAGTTGCCCAAGCCATCCACTTAACCTTCCACATAGAGTTTCCACCCTGCTAACTCCAACTCCTAGCCCTCTCTCCAAGGTATGCCATGTTTTTGTCCCACTGCCATTGCTTTAGTCTGAGCTCATCATCACTCCCTGGCCTTCTGCTGCAGTCTCCTACCTGATTTCCCTGCTTCCGGGGTGGGGGAGGCAGCAGCACCTATGCTTCTTGCCGTGGTCAAGAGTACTCATTCTACAACATAAAGCTGCTCATGTCAATCCCCTGCTTAAAATGTTAAATATTTCCCATTACCTTCGGAACAAAACTCATTCCTTGCCATGGCCAACAAGGCCCAGCAGAATTGGATTCTTGCTTGATCGCCCAGCCTCACCCCTCTCTATTGTCCCTTCCCTTTAACATCCCACATGCATGCTACACTCCAGCCAAACATTGCCACACTTGGTTCCTGAAATGGGTTCGTGCTCTTTCTTCCACCTCAAACTCCTGCCCTCTCGCATTCTCCCCCTTCGCAGGTGACTTTCCACTTGTCTCCAATAGGAAGAACGTAAAGATTCTGTGTTGCAAATCAGGAAGGAATGATTTGAACATGGTGCCTCTCAAATTGAAGGGAACATCTGATCAGACTTAGCATCATAGCCCAGGTCATTGTTTGGCTAAGATTCTGGTCGAAGTTCATTAACAGAAAGAATATACCTTTAATCAGGTAAACTAGACTAGGGGCTTCTGCCAGAGAAGCATTGCTCAGAGAAGCCCCCCGAGTCTTCTTATATGCGCTTGAAGAGAACCTAGACCCCTGCATCGCTGGAGAGGAAGCTCGCTGAAATGGAGGTGACCACAGGTACCCTGCCCTGGTTTCTCTTTCTATGAATCCAAGCCCATCTCCCCCAAGAAGTCATCAGGAGTCAGGGCAGACGGAGGTTTTTATTTTTCCTTGAGGCAGGGTCTCACTATGTTGCCCAGGCTGCTCTTGCACTCCTGGGTTGAAGTGATCCTCCCAAGCAGCTGGGATTACAGGCACTCGCCACTGTGCCCAGCTGGATGGAGACACGAGTGATATTGACAAGGCAGGATTTGTAAGCTTCAAAGAAGCCTTAGGACTGGAGCTGTGTTATCTTGTAGGGGAGCTTGTCATGTCCTGATGGAGGACACATGGACACCAAGCAGGTATCGAGGGCTAGAGGAACTGTAGAATGACAACAGACAGGTTTGGGGAAATGAGAACACTCAGAAGGCATAATCAGTGAGTCCTGTGCTGATGCCATGAAGAGGAGACTCAGAGACAGTGAGTGCATCCACATTCCATGAAAGGCATCACACTGTCTATGGTGGGCTCCCTAGGGGTGCCCTAAACCACGTATGTGACCTCAAACCTCCGACTGCCTGTAGGCTATGTATGCGGGTGAGAATAATCAGGGAAACGGTGCAAGGGAGGATTTCTGGTGGTCTGGAAGACTGAGGGTTCCCTCCCCCTGTTAGAAAAAGGAGGGATCTCTTAAAGCCAAGTGAGGGGGCTATTTTTTCTGAGTTAGGGTCTCACTCTATTGCCCAGGCTGGAGTGCGGTGGCACAATCCACAGTCATGGCTCAAGACAGACTCAGTCTTCTGGATTCTGGCAATCCTTCCACATCAGCTCTCCCCTCCCCAACTCCACTCCCCCCTCCCCCAGTAACTGGGCCTACAGGCATGCACCACCACACCCTGCTATTTTTTTAAAAATAGAGATGAAGTCTCACTTTGTTGCCCAGGCTGACCTCGAATTCCTGGGCTCAGGTAACCCACCCACCTTGACCTCCCAAACTGCTGGGATTACAGGAATGAGCCACTGCACCTGGCTAGTGAGGGGACTTTTAGAGAACTGCTTGAAGAATGTGACATGGCCCCCAGAGTCTGAAAGACCCAGACAGAGGTGGTGCCTGACCCCTGCCTATCTGAAATCATTTTTGATGAGAGAACAAAGAGCGAGCAGCTCGGTTTCCCAGAGCTCGGAGGAGTGAGTGAGTGCTCCCCAGGGACCAGAATGGGCTCTAGAGAAGGTCAGGCTTGAGCTTTCTTGAAGGAGTCCCTCCCAGCAGGTCCCCCTGTAGCAGGGAGTGGCCACAAAAGAAGAGTCTGTGAAGGGTGGACCTCCAGAAGCAGAAGCTGAGAGGAGCAATCAAAATTGCCCATCCATGGGCATCACCTGAGCCACCATACTGGTAAGCCATACAGTGGGTAAGGGGACTCCCAGGGGGGTCCCCAGAGGGATATTTTTACAGAACTCACTATAATCAGAGTCAGCATTTGGATGCACCTTGTCTCTCCTCTCTTCTTCTACTTCTTCCTGGAGATGGAGCCAGCCTGAGGAGTGGAGAATGAGTGTAGGGTGGAAGTTGAAGAAATCTGGAAGAAGCAGGCTACCCTACTATCTCCCCCACTGCGAGTTTCCAAGACAAATTCAGATCAATGCCAGGCAAAGTTGAGAAGTTTTAAATGAGAGTCACTAAAGCAAACTAGACTTTTAACCCTAAAAATGAGACTGCTTATTAAGACCTAAAGCAAGCCAGAAAATCTGTGGGATCTGACAGATACGTCAGTGAATTGGGGAAGGAAAGGTGATGACGAGGAAGCATCAGGTTTTTCCTGTTTACCATGCCCAAGTCTAGCTCATTCAGTGAACTAGTGACATCAGCTCTGCTGGGGCCATATTCGTAATCGTGGAAACCTTGGACCCATGCATGGATAAGCGAGCTTTCTGAAATCACATGTGCTTCAGGTCAGCTGAAATTCTGGACAGAAAACAGACCCATAGCTGCTTTATAACCTCCTCCCAACCTTTCTTAAAGTTTGTCCACTCCCAGAGATGGAGATGACTCTGGTCTCAACTCTGCTGAAGCCACCAGGGTTGCCTGGGCAGTATTTACAATACTACTCAGTGAACATTCATCTGTTAACGTGGACTTCAAGACGCCTGCACTGGCTTCAGGGGAGGGAAGGGAAGCCAAACCAGGCAGCCCAAGGAGTCCTGCATTAACATCTCGATAATTTGTCCCACCTTCCTGCTGAGGGTGGCTGATTCCAGGCACAGACCCAAGAACTGGAAAATGTCAGGCTTTGCTCAGCAAGTCCTTTCTGTGACTGAAAGAAATGAATGAGTTTGGAGAGAACACAAATGGAGGAAGTGCTTGAAACAGCTTAACAAACCCAGCAGCCTTTCTCCAACCATTTATTTATCTATCTATCTATCTATCTATCTTCATATTAGGGAAGAGTGCTTGAAACAGCTAAATAAACCCACCAGCCTTTCTCCAACCTTTTATTTATTTATTTGTTTGTTTTCGAGTCTGGATCTCATTCTGCCACCCAGGCTGGAGTGCAGTGGCATGATCATGGCCTACCCCAGCCTTGACCTCCTAGGCTCAGATGATCCTTCAGCCTCATCCTCCCGAGTAACTGGGACTACAGATGCACAACACCACACCTGGCTAATTTGTGTACTTCTTACAGAGACAAGATCTCACTATGTTTCCCAGGTTTGTCTCAGACTCCTGGACTCAAGCAATCCTCCCACCTCAGCCTCTCTCCAACTTTTTAGGATGAGCAGGAAAAAAGAGTAGTGGGGGAGAAATCCCTTCCAGTGGTCTTTCCAGTTGAAATTTGGAAAGTAAAGGAGATAATTCTTTTCTGTGGACATGAATACTTCAGTGTTTCTCCTACTTACAGTTTCTTTTCTTTCTTTTTGGCGAAAGAGCGAGAGAGAGAGAGAGAGAGAGAGAGAGAGAGAGAGAGAGAGAGAGTGTGTGTGTGTGTGTGTGTGTGTGTGATGGTATGTTAGTTTTTTTGTTACTGTTATAACAAATTATCATAAACCTGTTGGCCTAAAACAACAGAAATTTCTGTCTCACAGTTCTGGAGGCTAGAACTCCCAGTCAAGCTGTCAGCAGGGCCACTCTCTCTCTGCAAATGCTCTGGGGAAAGATCCTTCTGGTGGTTCTCCCAGGCATTCCTTGGCTTGTGGATTCATCTCTCCAATCTCTGCCTCCACCTTCACATGGCCTTCTCTGGGTGCCTGTATCTTCTTCTCTTCTGTCCATTAAAAGGACATTTTCACTGGATTTAAGGCCAACCAGGATAATCTCACCTTGAGATTCTTAACTTAATTACATCTGGAAGGACATTTTTTCCCAATAAAGTTACAGTCACAGATTCCTGGTGCATGTGTCCTATGGAATAAGGAGGATACCATTCAACCCACTGAAGAAGGCAAAAAGACAGCAATGACATGATAAACTGTTTAGAGCCCAGAAATAAGGAGCTGAGGTTCGTGGGAAAGTTCTTCCATCCTAAAGGTATGAGTCCAGTCCCTCCCCATCTCTACAGAACATCCCTAGAGGCCCCCACATCACCAACTTTCTTGAACTCCCTAGTCTGGGTCAGTTGAAGGCAATAGGATGAGAGGAGGTAGCTAGTGCTCTCCCCAGGGCTTTGTCCCAAGACCACACCTCTTTTTGGTGGAGTGCAGCAGGAGCATCGGTGTTTGTGAGGAGTCTGAAAGTGCTTCTCTTTCTTGAAACAGGAAAATCAATTGCCTGTAAGGAAGCCAATGCCTGTTTCTACAGGACCAACTCCTTAAGTGGACAACACTCTCTTGACAATACTGAATTAAATGTACTTTGCAAATGTTAAAGAGCTGTACAAACATAAGACTTCTTTATATCATCATGACATTATTCAGAGGAAATAAACTTTAAGCTGTGCTTGGAGATTCCTAGGATCCATGCTAGTGGCCGCAACAATAACCATAGCAAGTACCTTCCACATACTACACGTATACTACTTAGTGAACATGGTTGTGCACTGTGCTACACATTTCCCTCCCATTGCCTCATTAAGTCTCATTTTTCTTATTTTTTTAATGGAAAAGATAACACCTCCTCATCTGGTTGTTCTGAAAATTACCCAAGGTCATACAGCTAATGTGTGACACACTGGGGACTCAAATCTAGATCTTTCTGATTCCAAAACTGGTGAAACTTAACTCTGGTGTGTTTTTTCTCCATTATTGTGACTTAATGGAGTGACTTATATAGTAAGGGACAGTGTCTACCAAGGGAAGACTTCTTTTTTTGCGCTTTTGGATATTATCTTCTTTCTCTTCAGATTCTTCACCTGTGCAGACTTACAAGAACCTTTTTTAGAAAAATGCGTGACTGGTGGGATCTGGAGGGGCGAGGCTTAGACTTGGAAAGGTGAAGCCTATTCCTGGCTGATGAATCTGGTGTTCTCTGACTTTGTGATCCCAAGTTTCTGAGCTGTGGTTCTGTTTTGCCTCAAATAGGCCTCATGGAAAATCGCAGGACTTCCAGCACCAGGCTGCTATTCTACAGGTATTTATAGAAACCCTTGTTAGGGGAAGGATGTCTTCACTGAGGTTCAACCTGATTGGAAAAAGGGGAATATGAGCATAAATAGAAGAGTAGATGATCAAGTGTTAGAAGAAGTGCAAGCTGTAAGTAATCGGCCACTCACGGAAGCAGACTATCGGGGGATGTTTGAGTGGCAGCTCAAGTCCACCCGCCTCCATGAGGCTGACTTCAGGGCCCACTGTTGGCACGCTTTCTGATGGCAGAAGGGCAGGTTGATGTCCTGTTTCCTTTAGCCAAGAATCTGAACTGATGGCTGAAGGGTCGTCTGCCATATACATAGAAAGGTAAAGAGTGGTTAAGTGAATCTGCATGACCCCTAAGTGTCTGAGACTCCTCCGCCCTTCAAAGGTCACATGCTCAATAATGTCCTGAAAACAGTGGTCCAAGCCCTATACTCCTGGGACTCTCCAAGGAATGTTGTCCTCACTGTGAGGGTCACCTCATCAACCATCTGGCTCTTTACTCAAGCTTGAACCTGGCAGTGCTCATTAGTTCTAAATATAGATTATAATGATTAACAAAGTCTGGTGGAAGGCTTGGTGATAACAGTAAGTTTGACTTCTCTTGGAGCCCATGGGTCAAGCCTCCCTCAAGGTCACTGCTGTGGGACACCACTCTCCATGGTCCAGATGAAGAGACCAACTCAGCCCCCAAAGAACCATATCTCTTTGGCTCTGAGTCCAGGCAGGTATTCTCTGAAGCTTCCATAGAAAGGGGAAAAAAAGTTGTTTTTAGGAGAAAAATCATGTGAGATTTGCAATTCTGCCCTAAATGAAGGCACCCATTTATGCAAAATATTTAGATCCTTGTTGTCTTAAACCACTCTATTCCAGAAAATGGTCTGGGATTTACGCGTTTCATAACCAAAAGGTTTATTAAAGTGTTATTCTGCAATTAATGATTCCTGTCCTCTATCTCTAGAGAAACAGAAACACAACAGGCAGCTTTAGAAAAAGCAATTCCTTTCTGTTTTGATGTTTCCTTAGGAAAAGAAAAAACAAAAAACACTTTAGTCTTCACTAGAGTCATATGCAGACTGAGTGGATGGAAAGAAGGAAGAATAAAGGTGGGGGAAGGAAGAAGGGAGGGAGGAAGAAAGCATAGTTAGATGCTGGCTTTGCAAACCATGGGCTGTCAGTTTAGTTCAAGTCGTAAGATTCCTCTCAGCCCCAGTTCCCTTATCTACCTGTGGAAAGTCTAAACAAACAAACAAACAAACTTCATTTCTGAGAAGGATTCTCTATGAGACCTTTGCAGTATCTGAATACGGCTAAAAAGAAGGTATTTCTCTGCAGACTCCTTAATTCCTCCAAGACATGGAGTGGCCACTACACCAGGAGGATGGTTATACCTGATACAGGAGCATAGACCCCACAGTTAATTTATTCCTCATCACAAGTAAAAAGGAAAGTAAGAATTTAAGACATGCAGTGATCCAATTGTGATTATTTTTTTCTTAAAAATAATATCCCTTAAAATGGCGCCACAAATTAGGAATCCAATTTGTAGCAAGATTTTAAAAAATTAAACGCCTACACACAAAGTTAGCACTTCTGTACATTAAACTGTCAGATGTGATTCGCTTAATCTTGGCTCATTTGCTCACATGACTCTATAATTATTATCCCAAGTCTTCAGATCTGTATTCTCTTAGTAGTACCATGACTTCAAGGCTTCATAGAGTTATGTTTATAAAAGAGAGGAGAAAGGGAGAGGAAAAAAGGGGAAGCGTAAGGAAGGGAAGGAAGGAGGGAAGGAAGGAGGGAAGGAAGGGGGGGGGAAGATGGGGGGAAGGACGGAGGGAGGAAGGGAAGGGGGAAAAAAGAAAAGGAAGGGAAAGAGAAAAGATACAAAAGGAAAAGAGAAAAACCTCTTGATTTAGTAGGGTGCTATGTTACTTCTGCTTTCAAGTTCTACCAATTAGCTCCAGCACATGGTTTTTCTTGGCAGCTTTCTGCTTCCCGTCCCAGATGGTATGGAAAAGTCTCGCTGCTGACTTTCTGGCTCTTCTTTCCTACTTCCTCTCCCGATGGCTAATTTAAGAAAGTCGACATGATCCCAGGACAACTGTCGGCCCTGCCGCATTTCCCCTGCCTTTGCCTTCTCCAGCCACCCACAGCCACATTCATGGCTGGCCCATTCCAGTGCCTGAGCCTGAGCTGACAGCAACAGGAAACAAATCAGCATCCTTGGCCACACAAGCCAGAGTGGCATGGAATCAAGATACACGCCCCCTCCTCCCATGGGGATCCTGTGACCCATATACACGTCTGGGCTCCTGCAAGCTCCATATGCCTATGGGCATTTTCTTTGCTGCCAGGCATATCTAGGTTCTAGCCAACCTGTAAGACCTAGAAGCCTTCATCACCTCAACTCTGAGCACACCCTGCCCTTGCGGTTTGGATCCACTCCATGGATGTAAGCTACTACCTGGCCCTGCTTGGTCTCCTCACCCACTCTAGGCAGGGCAGTCCTAGTGTCAACATCCCATAGCCATATCCTGGCTCTTCCTGCCTCACCTTGCAGAGAGTCGCTCATTTCTCAGTGCATATTGGAAAGTAGACAGAATTTAACTGGCCATATGTGGGCCCTGCTATGACTAGAGTCCCTGCCCAGGCCAGCATCTCTGCCTGGGTGCATTCCTAATTCACACACTCCCTTCCTGCACTTAGCTTCCAGAACAAGTGTGTAGATAATGGGACAAGAGCTCCTTACTGATAGCTGATGTGATAGAACCCCACTGCTGCCAGTGGAGAATGGGGTACCCTGAGGTTGCTGGGTACCCAAAACTAACAGCTGCAATTGCATCAGGACCAGAATCTGCTCAGGTCAAAGGAGCCTCAAATACAACTCTGACGACTTCATCACGCCACTGTTTCGTGATTTCTTATTGCCTGCAAAAGAATGTGACCCACAAATGTCTTCACAATCCAGAATCAACATGATCTCCAACCTCATTTCCCAATACTCCTCTACAAGGTCTTCTCCTGACCACCTTGAGACCAGTAATCATTCCTTGAACACACCAGGAGCTTCAGTTTTCTCTAGGCCCTTATCCTTCCCTGTGTACTCCAAGACCCCTGTACCTGTGTCTAAGCACATTTCATTGTAATTAGGTATTTATCTGCCTGCCTGTCCACTGGATTTTCGATGTTCTCAAAGACAGATTCAGTCTCTTATTCAACCTTATATGGCCAGTATCTCCACAGTATTTAAAACACTGTAGGCCTTCCATGGATATTTGTTGAACAAAAGTTGAACCAGAAAGTTGAGGATCCACGTCAAAGCTGCGGACTAAGGGGATGAACAAGAAGACATGAGTTCAGAAAGTCACAGTGAAGCCCAGAATCATTCCTGGCTCCAGAAATCACAGAAGGCTTTATCAAGGAAAGAGCATTTGCATTGTGCCTCAGAGGATGATGGGATTTCAGCAAATAGAGATGAGGGGAAGATATTGCTGTGAAGACAACTCCTTAAGGATAAGCAGGAAGTACAGAGATGCAGAAAATGTTCAGGAAAGAGTGGATACAGTTTTCCTCACACACAGACTAGGTATAGGCAGTGTGCTGTAGGTTCTGGAAAGGGCAGCAGTGGTCAAATTATTGCAGGCGGCCACACCAGTCTCAGCACCACGGGTGTTTCCAAATGCAGTGGTAAACTAGGGTAGAAGGGATATCTACATCTGGCAAGGGTTGGGGAGTGACTTAATGATTCAGGCTGGGCTGTCACTTCTGCCTTTGCAAGGAAAGTTATTAACGTGAGGTTGCCAACGTGTCCATCATGAGAGGTGAGCTCACTAACATGGGAGTGAATTAAATGTCCAGGATGGGCCAGGGAAGTCACCTTCACTATCATTCACTGGCAAACCTCAGACAGGGCCATAGATCTGACTGCTTCAGTTTCACCTACTAGTGTCATTCAGATACAGTCTGAAAGGAGAAAAATATTTCAAAAGCTGCAAGACCAAAACAACAGCTATGCTTCAGTCCTGGCAGCCAATGCAAACAAGCCCAAAGGTGGGCTGATGGAATGACATCATCAAGTTAGTCCCCAACATGGGTAGAAAGGCACCAGGGCCCAAGTTCCCACCTTAGCAATGTTCCAAGGACTGAGCTTTAAAGAGCCCCTCTGGCTCAGGGTGACCCCATGGTCTGTCCTACAGCCCTGGGCTTCTAGCTTCTACGTTGCTGGGTCAGTCTCCATGGTGTTCTCAGGGAAGGGCAGACCTGATCTCTCTCCTAAAAGCAACTACACAAAGAGCTTTCTTTTCTTCCCTTAATTGTTTCAAATACAGAGGGTGCCAAAAAAATGTATATGCATTTTAAGAAAGAAAAACTGTATTCAAGTTGTAATAGTCACTATATACTGATAACAAAATATGAATTCAAGTCACATTTGACTTCTGCAATTACAAGAGGCACTCAGAATGGTTACCATCAGCATCCAGACACTTCTGATTATGGCAAACTACTACAGGGTTTGTTGCTGTGCGAGGCCTCCCAGATCTTCCCTTGTGCACATCACACACAGAGCCATGCATCTCAAACATCACAAATGCGTGTAATTGTTAGGCGTGTTGGAGGCTCTGCTGCATACTCAACGCCTCCATTGCTGTTGTACTTCCACAACGTTCTCAAATTTCAAATACCACTTCAAAAGGACCTTGCATTCCTCGAATGACAACCATGTTTCCGCCATTTTCTTTGACCGCCCCACCTGTTGCATGGTGACGCTAAGCATTCATTTGATTAACACCATTGTTTGAGTGAACATCGTACTACACATTGCTACTGTAATTCAATCCAACTTTGAAAAGGAATACATAGATAATATCATTTAAAATATGTATACATTGTTTTGGCACCCCCGGTATGATTGTAGGAGTCAGGCATAATGGTTCATGCATGTATTCCCAACTACTTGGGAGACTAGGCAGGAGGATCTCTTGAGACCAGTTCAAGGCTGCAGTGAGACATGTCTGTGCCACTGCATCTTAGCCTGGGCAACAGAGGGAGACTCCCCCATATGTAAGAAATAAATATACAATTTTAAAAAAATATATGATTGTGAGCGAAGAACTCCAGAAGAAACACCTTTCCAAGTGATTTCTCTTGGCATCCAGGGAAGAGCTTGTCACTATCAAGTTCATTCATTGTAGCTGTTAGTAATGAGGTCCACGTAGCCTTCTGCCTAATACCTGCACCTCCCCTGCAATCAAGAGTGCCCTGAAGGCAGGGGCTGGGAAAGTTTGTTTTCTGGGCTTCCCATTACTGATTAGCACAGTCCTCAGGCTCCTCCTGGGACCTCAGGCACTGATGATCCAGTTATGTGAACCAGGACAGGCTGTGGACAGAACCGTGTAGAAACTGGGCATGAAGCTCTGTGCATAGGATGCTCAATGCTGATGTTTGAGGTCTAGGACAAAGCCTGTGCCATGTGTGCAGCAAAATGGCAGGATGGACACTCAGCTCCATCCCTGTTCCGTCTCTAACTGGGTTTCAAAGCCTTGGCTGCTGCCAGTGTGATATGATTGAAGCAGAGCTTTAGGGAGAGAAGGAAGGCAGAGGACCAAATATCCCAGAATATTTCTTCTATTAAGTTCTTTCAGTGAGGAAAAAAAAAAATCAACAAAATGATGTTTCCACTTAAAAAAAGAGAATGAAAAACCTAGCAGGAGACAGAGAAAATGAATGAGAAGCTTATTAAGCAGGGAAGTATTTTGTTTACTCCTACAGGCTGAATTCCTCAATTATCTTTCTTCCTTTAACAAAAAACCTGAGGAAATGATAGGATAAATTGTCTGCTGAGCCTCATAAGGATTTACTGAGGCAAAACTCTCTCAAAAAAGACTGTGTGACAGTTTCTCAGAGCACAGCTTCTTCCAGTAAAACTGCAGGTGGCAGGTATATCCAAGGGCTGTTTGAATCCTCCCAGGATCCACCCTTGCTCCCTGCCCCCAACCAGGTCACACACTCCCTAAGACAAAACCAAAACATTTGGAACTTCACAACCTCCCCCAACCAAAGAAGAATCATGAAGGTTGATTTTAAAACAAAAGAAACAACATTGGCTTTGGACTTCTTCTTTTTTTTTTTTCAGTTGGAGTCTCACTCGGTCACCCAGACTGGAGTGCCGTGGCCGCTCCCCGCCACCGCAGCCTTGACCTGCTGGGCTCCGGCGATCCTTCCGCCTCAGCCTTCCAGGTAGCTGGAACGACAGGTGCACGCTACCACGCCCGGCTAATTTTTTGATTTATTGTGGAGATGAGGTCTGGCCGAGTTGCCCAGGTGGGTCTCGAACCCGCTGGCTCAGGCAATCCACTCACCTCAGCCTCCCAAAGGTGCGGGATTACAGGCTGAGTCACCGAGCCCGGCTTGGATTTTGACTTCTAAGAGCTAAGGATAGAAGTCTACCCTGTGAGCAGTAAGATTGTGCCAATTCTGCCATCTGTACCCTGGAGCTCTGGGTCCGTGAAAGAAGACTGAACTGGGCAACTTGGCAAGACCTCATCTCTACACTAAATCAAAAAATCAGCCGGGCGTGGTGGCGCGCGCCTGTAGTTCTGGCTGCTGGGAAGGCTGAGGCGGAAGGATCGCCGGAGCCCAGCAGGTCGAGGCTGCAGTGGCCGGGAGCAGCCACTGCGCTCCAGTCTGGGCGATAGAGTGAGACTCCAACTCAAAAAAAAAAAGAAAACAGAATATATTTACCAATGATGGCGCCTTTCTTTACCTTCTCTACTCTCCTCTGTTCAGCTTCTTGGAAGGTTAAAGGGGTGGGAATTGTCAGGGGCAAAATAAATCTGGGAGAATGTTATTTTCAAACATCTAATCATTTTAAAAACCAGTTGCGATGTGCATAGATTTTCCTGCCTTTGCTGTGCTGCGCCGTACACTCCATTCCCAGGAACGGAGAGGCTGACAAAACTTGATCTCAGTTTGGTAATCTATGGTAATCCACCTGGGAGAGACATCTTCCACGTTGCACAAAATGTTCACTGTTGATATGGCGCCCAATTTGACACAAAGGATTTATGTAAGAAATCAGGAGTAAGTGACAAAAGGTCTCACACTTAGCATTTTTGTTTTCATTGGTCGAAGGAGTAATGAAACACAGTTCCATCATTTGTGTGAATAAACCCTAGCTAGGTTTCTTTTTTAATACATCTCCTGTATCACTCATCTTCTGCATTGTTACTATTACTTTCCAAAACCTTTAGGGGAGAACTCCAAATAAGCCAACTCTTCCATCAACTGTCTTGGGTGTTGGTTATGTGGTGCCAAGCAGGGACGGTGGGAAGAAAAATAGTGGCTTCTCCTTACTGGGAACAGGGGAGTGTCAGGATGGCTCAGTGGATGGCTGTACTTTCACCAAAGACCAAAGCTGCAAAAATATCATCTTTGCCTCTGTCATGCCATATGTAAATTACTTCTGACAATTGCTTACTTACCAAAATTCTTCTTTCTTTGGTGCTTTTTTTAATTCTTGGATTTATTGCAGGGAGAGAGCATTCGCTATGTCCTAGTATGTTGCCACTGGAAAAAAACACATACACTTATTCTACATAGGCTCTGGGGAACCCAACTACAGAAAATCTCTCCAAATGCACAGAATCAAGAGACCTCCTTTTGAGCAGTCATTTACTGTGGTGAGCTCAGCTGCATCCTCTTCCAGGGCTGCTAAGTCCTGCACATTGCCTCTGCTTCTTTCCAGTGGCAACATACTAGGACATAGCTGATGCTCTCTCCTTGCAATAAATCCAAGAATTAAAAAAAGCACCAAAGAAAGAAGAATTTTGGTAAGTAAGCAGTTGTCAGAAGTAATTTATATGAGACGAACACTCAAATATTGGTCTACTCCCAAGATCTCCAAAACCTAGCTATAAGTCTGCAGTTGAATTACTAGTGAAAGCCTTTGCGCAATACATGTTGACCAGGGACATCAGTCCGCAGTAGAATAAGAGTATTAAGAGACAAACGATGATCTACAGATAAAAAAATAATTCATAGCACTGTTTTTATCAGAACTCGTCCTGTTCCACTCAGTAAGGAAGTCCGTTTCAATATTTATTTGTGACAGATATCTACGTTTTATTTGCACAGCATAACTTCCTTTTGGAAAAGTTCCTCCCTGCCTTCTGTGATTTTCTAGAGCTGTCGTTTCTGTGACCTTGCCTCCTATGCACAGCAATGAAGACCATCTAAGTCCTTGTTCTCTAAGGGAAGAAGTTTCCAAGATGGCTCACAGTGATCCTACCTTCTTGTGTTCACACCCTTGTGTTGCCCCTGTCTGCAGCAGACCAGGAGCTGGTCTATGTGGCCAACAATGGCAGAAATGATGGTATGTCACTTCCAAGATTAGATTTTACAAGACTGCAGCTTTTACACTGGGTTCTTCTCTTTCTCTCTTGGATATGTCACTCTGGGGAAGCCAGCTGCCTTTTGGAAAGGACACTTAGGCAGTCTAAGAAAAGACCACATGGGAAGGTGCCCAACACCCTGAGGGAGCCAAAAACAGCTACCTGGGTGGGCTTGGAAGCCGTCCTGCAGCCCCACCAAGCCTTGAGAAAAGGGCAGCCCTGAACAATGCCAACACCTTGACTGTAGCCTCGTGAGAGACCCTGACCCAGAACCACCAACTAAGCTGCTCCCAGATTCCTGACCCAAAGAAATTATTTGAGATAACACATTTTTTAAGTTGCTAAATTTTGGAGTAATTTGCTATGTAGTAATCGATAACCACACACTAGCCAATCAAACTAAACACCATATTATATCCTAGTACGTTTCCACTGCAAAGAAGTAGAGGTAACATGCAGGACTCAGCAGCCCTGGAAGAAGATGCAGCTGAGCCCACTACAAGAAATTACTACTCAAAAGGAGGTCTCTTTTGAGACCTGAACACATTGAATACCGTGATTGGCTAGGGGTGGAAACATAATCCAAGCAGAGCTTATCAGAACCCTTTTCCAAGAACCGATATGGATGTGAGGTAACCGAGAGTCAGGCCATCTTCTCTGAGATCACAACTGTGGGTACCTAGAGCTTCTCAACCAGAGACTGCACTGCCTCCCTAGGGGGCATTTGGAAACTTTTTAGTAGTCTCAATGTATGGAGGTACTATTGGCACTTGATACCTGGAATTTGGGGAGGTTAAATGTCCTACAATCCAGCCGGGCTTGGTGGCTCAGCCGGTAATCCCGTGCTTTGGGAGGCTGAGGTGAGTGAATTGCCTGAGCCCGCAGGTTCGAGACCTGCCTGGGCAACTTGGTGAGACCTCATCTCTACAATAAATCAAAAAATTAGCCGGGCGTGGTAGCGCGCGCCTGTAGTTCCAGCTACTTGGAAGGCGGAAGTGGGAGGATCGCTGGAGCCCAGCAGGTCGAGGCTGTGGTGGGCGGGAGCGGCCACGGCACTCCAGTCTGGGTGACAGAGTGAGACTCCAACTCAAAAAAAAAAAAATGTCCTACAATCCGCAGGACAGTCCCACACAGCAAAGTATCATTTCACATTGTCACTAGCACCCATATTATTATTATTCCATATGGAGAGAGCTTTCATGAGAATAATGTAAATCTAGATGACAGCAGAACCAAGATATGTTGAAAGAAAAGAAGACAGAATCCTAATGATAAAATTTGAATCCTTGACTCCAGCCATGAATGAAGCTAGAAGTAGTACCTTCAGAACTTCCCAATTACATGAGCCAATATATTTTCTCTTATACTGAAAACAAGTTAAATTGATGCAATGGACTGAACGCTTATTCCCCTCAAATTCACATGTTGGGATCTTAACCCCAAAGGTAATGGCATAGGAGTGGGACTTTTGGGAGGTGATTAGGTCATGAGGATGGAGCCCTCATGAATGGGATTAATGCCCTTATAAAAGAGACTCTAGGCTGGGCGTGGTGGCTCACACCTGTAATCCCCGCACTTTGAAAGGCAGAGATGAAAGATTGTCTTAGTCCAGGAGTTCAAGACGAGCCTGGGCAACATGGCAAAACCCCGTCTCTGCAATAAATCAAAAAATTAGCCTGGTGTGGTGGCATGCACCTGCAGTCTCAGCTAACTGGGAGGCTGAGGCAGAAGGATTGCCTGAACCCAGCAGGTCGAGGCTGCAGTAGCCATGATTGTGCCACTGCACTCCAGCCTGGGCAACACAGTGAGACTTCAACTGAAAAAAAACAACAACAACAAACAAAAAACGAGGCTCCAGAGAGTTCCTTTGCCCCTTCTGCCACAAGAGGGTAGAAGTTAGCCTTCACTAGACACCAAACCTAATGCCTTGATCTTGGACTCCCTGGTATCTAAAACTGTGAGAAATAAATTTCCATGTTTGATAAGGCACCAGTCTATGTTATTTTGTTATAGCAACCCAAACAAACCAAGAAAATCAGGTCATTGATGTTTGCCACTCAAAGAACCATGACTATTTCACCATCCAACCATCCATTCATTCAAATAACATTTATTGAGGCTTTACTATATCTAAGCCACTGGTTTGCATCCTGAGGGTACGTAGTTAAGGAAGGAAGATTCCATAATGACAAGGAGTTAACTAGCAATTACGAGATACATACTCTCCCTCCTCCCCACTCTAATGCTAAGGAAGTGCGAAAGAGAAGCTTCATCTCTGTCTAATGGTAGGAAATTGTCAGGGAAGAGCTTGCACAGATAAAAAAGGAAGTTGATGACTTATAAAGGATTGTCTAGAAATGCCAGGAGAGAAAGTAGAGGAAACTTGTCTGGTAAACAACAAGTGACTCATTGCCACACCAAAGCTTTTAATATATCCTAGTTCTGGCTATTGAGACTGAGATCACAGTGGTTCAAGAATCACTTACAGGCCATTTGGGAAAACACAGAGTAATAAGACAAAGAGGCATTGATCCAATAAACTGTCCTTTATAAAGCACTTGGGCCGTTTTCTTTCTCTACTTATTTATGATCTCTAGTATTTCATCTCAAGAAATAAGTCTCTATTACGAAAGTAACTCTGCCTTTTAAAAGTGATAAAGGAAGGAAGATATTCTTTCCCAACCAGACTCAGGCCAGAGCAGACAAAATCACTTTCGTTTGCTCCTGACATGTTTACATCTCCTTCAACCAGTATACAGAGTTACAGGAGGGAATTACATGCTATTAATTGTACCATTTCATAATACCAGAAGGGAAATGGGTAACGCTGTGTGTCAGAAAGACTCTCAATCTCTAGCAAGCACTCAGACTGGGACTTGGGTATAAGGGAAGAGGAGAGAGAAGAAGTCACTGAATTTTTTTTCAGAGATCTCTAAACATTTCCCACATAGCTCCCTCGACTCTGAAATTCCCAGACCACTGATCAATCACATCATAATATCAATTGGGGGTTATGGTGGGTAGGGCCTTATTCCAGGCACGCAGGAAAACAGAGAGAAAAGAGACACAGTCCTTGTTCTCAAGGAACCTACAACCTGATTAGGGAAACCATCGTGAAATGAAAAGAAATGTCACAGAGCTGAACTACAACAGAAAACTAGTTAGGAGGCGATGCACAGATGTCTGCCTGGACCTTATGCCTGGCCTATAGAATGGGTAGCACTGGATCAAGACGAGAGAAGGAAGAACACTTTCCATTAAGGCCAGAATGAGCAGGGCCTACAGAAAGCCAACGAAGCAGCCAGAGGTGTGTGCTGTGAAGAGTATCCCAGAGGCGGTCTGGGCCCGACTGGGAGAGCGGAGAAAGGCTAGCATCCAGCTAGCGATCCACTGCCTCTCAGCTCCAAATTCACTCTTCTGCACCTTCCTTGTGATGAGGGAGTTTTAGGTATTTCTCCTTTGCAGCAAACACAGTATTCACTGTGTCAGTAGAGCACTTTGGTCTGTGCAGGAGGAAGGGGCGTCTCCCCTCCCACCCCCTCACTCCTCCTCCCCACCTCCCCTTGGCGCTGGTTGACTGCTGTCTTCTCCGGCATCTGCTGCTGCATCCCTCTCAGTGGCAGCCCTCAGCCAAGCACCCAGGATATACAGTCCTCAAGCTCATGGCCCAGCTGGTCCCTTGGCCACCCTAATGACCACCTCACCATGATGCTCCTAATGTAGACCCTGCAGGTCCCAGCCTTGGCCTCCACCCCAGAGGGGGTTTCTTCCTTGCTCAGCAACCACAGGCAATCCAGCGAACGTCTCTGCCCCCTAGTGGGCAGCAACCACAACTTCTCTGACATGGTCTGAACCCCAGTCTTGGAGAGGGACCCGCTTCCAAGCCTGTCCCTCCCTGGGTGCCCCCCATCAGCCTTAGGGTAGTTTTCAGAGCTTTAAAAAAATCTTTATTATTGGCCGGACTTGGTGGCTCAGCCTGTAGTCCCAGCACTTTGGAAGGCTGAGGTGAGTGGATTGCCTGAGCCCGCAGGTTCAAGACCAGCCCAGGCAACTTGGTGAGACCTTGTCTCCACAATAAATTTTTTAAAAATTAGCCAGGTGTGGTAGCACATGCCTGTAGTTCTGGCTACTTGGAAGGTTGAGGTGGAAGGATCGCTGGAGCCCAGCAGGTCGACGCTGGGGTGGCCATGAGTGTGCCACTGCCCTCCAGCCTGGGCAATGGAGTGAGACTCCGACTCGAAATTTTTGTTATTATTTCCCTGTTACAATTACTAGATCTTTCTATTAAACTTCCCACCTTCAAATTACTGTGTGACATCTGTTTCCTGATTAGCCCTGGACAGACACAGCCAGGTAGAGGAGACCAGGCGATGTGGTAGAGGGGCAGGCAGGTAGGGGATGCATGAACTGGAAACAGGAGGGGGGGTCACTGGATAGGAGAACAACAGGTACCACAGTTTTTTTGTTCCTGTTCTATCTAATAGTCTTAGAAAAAAGATGAGTAGGAGGGATGAGAAGAGGAGAGGAAGTGACAGAGCAGAGTAGGGGAGCACAGGACAAGAACCACAGTTTTGAGGATCTACTCTATCAGGCTTCCCAGCTGCCCATCCATCTATCACTGGCTCTAGATAGTGCCCCTGGCCCTGAAGACTCCAGTCTGAGAGCCAACACAGTGATGTGTCTGAGAGTGATGAACTTGAAGAGAGATTGGAGAATGAACTGGAGTGGGTGGCTGTTAGGGTCTAATTGTGTCCCCCAAAATTCATGTTGAAAATGTAATCCCCAGCGCAACTGTGTTGAGAAGCAGAACCTCATGGGAGGTGTTGAGGTTCGCCCTCATGAAAGGATTAATGCCATCATAAAAAGGGCTTGCAGGAGTGGGCTCACAATCTCCCTCTCCTGCCATGTGAGGACACAGCATTCATTCCCTCTGTCCTTCCACCTTCCGCCACTGGAGGATGCAGCAAGAAGGGGCTTGCTGGATGCTGGTGCCTTGACCTTGGACTTCCCAGCCTCCAGAACTGTGAGTCAATAAATTTCTGTTCTTGATCAATTACCCAGTCTGTGGTTTTGTTATAGCAGCACAAAATGAACCAAGAGAGCAGCAAAGAGGTTGGAAGGATAAATGAAGAGCCTGGTTTGACTGGCTGTGGGACTGGAGAGTCCAAAGGAAGAATAGACAGGAATCGGTGATCGTCTAGGTCTAAGTAACAAAGGATCCTAGAAACAAACCAACCAAGAAGTAGTTATTTCCAGGAAGCCTCCCATAAGAAGAGAGGGCATGAGGGAAGTAGAGAATTGGCCTGTCCCACATGTGCATTCCTCAGATGAATCATTGTCCTCTCTCACCTCAGCATCCACATGTGTACAGTAGGGATACTAACATCTGCTGCAAAGGATGGTCTTAGGGATTAAACAGGATGCACTAAATATCTGGAACTTGGAAATGTCCATCATGTTGGAATGCAGAGAGCAAGAGCTAGTAGTCCCAAGGGGTAAGCATGGACCTAAGGGTGGTAAAAGGGGCTGTCTACATGGACAGGACCTCTAACACACTGGTAATCAAAGGAATAAGAGGAAAGTCCCAGGCTCCTGACACAAGGGAGGAGAGTTCCTTGAGTGAAGACAAGACTTCAAAAAGAAAGAGGGACATCTTCTCACAACTTTGCCTAGAACTGATGAGCTTTCAAAATTTCAGCCTAATCATTGCACTGCATTTACTGAAGTTCTTCACTCATTTCAGTAAGGTGAGCGTGTATTGAACCATTCAAAGTGTATGAATAATTTTTTTTTTCTTGGAAGTGACACACTATGAATTCATTTTTTAAATGGAGAATCCACCGTCCCATGCAATTGCATCAGAAATCACCTCGCTCTGTGGTTACATAAAAAAGTCAGGAGAAAACACACGAATTACCTTTGTCAGACACCTTCCTACCTCTAATTTTTTTTCCCCCTATGATCTTAGAAAATCCCCTTAAGGTTAATTAAAAGCTTTACTTTCCAGCCTCTGGTGCATTGTGCTAAATATATGTGTTGGTGTGGATGTCAACAGCAACTGATATTTGTGAATAGCTTATGCAATATCAAAGAGTTGAGTAAAAGAAGAGAAAAAAGTCCTCAAATACTATAGTTCACAGACTAATAATTGTCTCACCTTTGATGCATATTAAAATAATCTAATTCTACATAAAAATACTTCTTTAAAAGGTTACAAGTAGGCAGGCAACTCCCTTATCACCGTTCTGTCTGCTGCCTCCCTTGCTGTGCACTCAGTAAACTTGTTTTTCTATTTTCTATTTTCTATAAGTAAATACATATATTGAAACATAGCAAGCAATTTAAATAAAGCACTTTAGCATTATTCACTTTTTTTATTAGAATGTGATTACATATGATCACATCTTGGTTGGGTCAAGAGTAATTGACTGGTTAGGCTCAGTGGCTCAGCCTGTAATCCCAGCACTTTGGGAGGCCAAGGCAAGTGGATTGCCTGAGCCCGTGGGTTTGAGACCAGCCCAGGCAACTTAACAAGACCTTGTCTCTACAATAAATAAAAAAAATTAGCCAGGCATGGTAGCGCGCACTTATAGTTGTAGCTACTTGGAAAGGCTGAAGTGGAAGGATCACCGGAGCCCAGCAGGTCGAGGCTGTGGTGGCCGGGAGCGGCCACTGCACTCCAGTCTGGGCTACAGAGTGAGACTCCAACTCAAAAAAAAAAAGAGTAATTGACTAATATGGTGTGATAAAAATGGTTATATCTTAAAGTCTTTGATGAAACTTCGTCTCTCTCTCTCTCTCTCTTTCTCTCTCTCTCTCTCCCCCCCTTCCCTCTTTCTTCCCTTCACACACTACCGCCACCACCCCAGATGGGAGGCAGAGCAAGTCCATTCATCATACTCTATTATATACATTAACAAGAAGAATCAAGGAATTAGTAAAGAACTTCAGTCGCTTTGACCAGAATTCTGACCTTTATTCAGATTCTAAATCCAATGATGATGATAATGATGACAATAATTTTTTAAAGCCTTAAAAACAAAACCTGGAATTTTCAGGAAAAATGCACTTTTAAAATGATTTTTTCTTTGAGAGCTGGCCCAATTCAAATTTATTCTAAAACGAGCACCATTTCCCAGGAAGAGGTTTGTTCTAATTAGAGCTGATTCCCTTGGTTTATCAATAATTAGTTACCATTAAAGACAAATTTCATTACTTTCCTTCTCCAAAGTTCTGAAACCTCTGCTTCTATTAATTACTTAACGATTGTGCAGTGTATTGGAGACCCGCTTGGAAATAACAGAAGAACTGTGAGAGCCATTTAGTACTTGCTTATTTGTTTTCTACAGTGAGTAAGTATTTAGAGAAGTAGAACTCAGCTTAGTGGTATTGTTGAAAAAAAGTCAGAGCCTGGTCATCCTTGCAGGCAACTCTTGTAGCAGGCACCATGATCCATTGATTCCACCATCCTCCTGGTCCCCACTTTGGGCCTTGCAGTTTGCTCTGTCAAACTCCATCTGTAATTACCATGTCCTGTGACTGTGTCCCCATTGTTTCTGGATCAGGCTTTGCCCTATATACCTAGCCTTTCCCTCAGACTCATGTGGCAGGCCAAAGCATGCCCAGAAAACATACTTGCTTTTAAGTTGCAGTAATGGTTAATTTTACGTCTCAACTTGACTGGGCTAAGGGATGCCCTGATATCTAGTATATATTATTTCTAGATTTGTCTATGAGGGTATTTCCGGAAGAGATTAGTGTTTGAATCAGTAGGCTGAATAAAGAAGATGATTCTCTCCAATGTGGGTGGTCATCATCCAATCGTTGAGGGCCAGAATAGAACAAAAAGACAGAGAAAGGAACTCCTTCTTTTTGAGCTGAGACATCCATTTTCTCCCGCCTGTGGACAATGGCACTCCTGGTACTTAGATCTTCAGACGCAACCTAGGATTTACACGATCAGGCTCTCCTATCCCTCACACTTCTCAGCTCTTTGGACTTGGGTCAGGACTTACATCGTTGGCTCTCCTGGTTCCCAGGCTTTCAGACTAGGACTGAACTACACCATTGGCTTTCCTAGTTCTCCAGCTTGTGACTAGCCTATTGTGGAACTTCTCATCCTCTATAGTCACATGAGCCAATTCCCATAATTAAATATCCTCTAGATAGGTAAATATATAGATAGATATCATGGTTCTGCTTCTCTGAAGAACTCTGACTGATACTGCTGGGTAGTTGGATAGGCTAACCCCACATTATCCATTTGCCTGGCCATGAGTGAATGGAAAGGGGGTAAGTAAACATCCTGTAGAAAAACAAAAGGGGAGAAAAACATAGGAAGAATCAACTATAAGTGGTGAGTCATAAGTAATCACAAGTGAGTCTTGTCTGTCAAGATTTATAATCCTAGAATCTCAGAATTGTACAAAATCTCAAAGGTTATTGTATTAGGTATAGTAACTGCTAATTGCTGAAATAAATTCAGAAAACTTAGTGACTTAACAACATAAAGGTTTAAAACTGCAAGGTACTTTGGAAAGGGTGGTCCAGTTGGAAGAGAAGAAGACAGGGTGGTAAGCCACTAGCCAAGCTCTACCACACTCCCTCAGACAATGTCATACTTCCCCTTAAGACCTATATATGTATGGCATACTTACCCTTGAACATCTCAGGTAATGGGTACCTCATCTCCAACTGGAAACCATGTAGCTTTCTCAGGGCCCAATTAAACAAGCAAGTGAAAAATCTGACAGTGGGGCAGGTCCTGGCAGTATCGAAATGGCTCTCCTTAGCCTGTATCAGAAGGGAGACACACCAATTAGGGCTTAATTCTGAACTGACTCCAAAGTTACTAAAAATGCAGGCACTATAACCATAAGACCACTGGAAATTTTGAAAGCCAGTCTAACAAGTTTCTGGAAGGATTAGAGCCACAGAGCTTCAATAGTGATAGAGACCTGGAACGTTTGTTGAGCATCAAAGGCTGAATGAATGCAGCAGGTCATTGCCTAACAGTTCTTGTCTCATCATTTAGTTCACAGTGATGTTAGGGATGTCTTCTAATCTGAAAAGCTCTATACACAGGTAAGAAATTGTTGTTATTCATTTGCACCAACATGTATGTATCAATTCAAATTGTTTGCACAATAGATTTTTTTAGTGACTTCACTATTCCTTAAAAACAATAAAGAAAAAATACAACACATACACCCCCCCAAGTGTGTTCTACTTACTACCACCTCTATAGACATTTATTTCTGCTCCTTTAGGTGTTTCATATGTTGTGCATCAGTCCTAAGCCCATTCACAAATGCTGATTCCTTAGACAGGTTACCAAGGTTAAGTGTGATCTTACTGTGACACCTGGCCCCTTGTTGAGAGCCTCACTGATATGTAATAGAAGATGTGGTAATTCCTGATGACATCTCAGGTTGTCAGACACTATCAAGCAGTAAAACATAGTGAAAGGGCATGTGGAGAGATTTTTAACCATTGATAATTGTGGGTAGCTGGAAATAAAAATGGAGTAAAGGGCTTTGGTGTAAAGAGGGAAGAGTATACTAGGTATACCATCCTAAATTCAGAGTAGCTTCTAAACCTTGCCCTGGAGAAACCCATTTTCTGGAGGACAATCATAGAAAGTCAATGTTTGTCAGAACGCAAGAGCAATGTTTGCATCTGAGTAAACTGAAGTCACATCTCTGAAGTCCCTGCATGCTTCTAGGGTGTGCATGAGCTTAATAGAGACAGGCCTAGCCAGGGCTTTGGAAGTGCAGCTGATGGCATCTATGAAGTGGAGGCAGAAACTCACAAGAGCAATGGGGAAGGTGACAGCAATGGGAGCCATCTGGGGCATGGACTTTGTAATGGACAGGACTGGACATGTTGCTAGGTGGGGCTACATCTTCCTGAAGCAACCAGTAGGAATGAAAATAGCTCTGATGGCCGATGCAGAAAAAGATCCAAGCTGTCCTACTCAAAATTAGCCCATGCTATCTCCTATGTTATTTAAATTCAGTCTCCATGTTGTTGAAAGGCAACGATCTTGGGCAACCCCTCAGCTGTGAGCTTTTCTGTTCTCTCAATAAATCCTGCAAAAAAAAAAGGCAATGGTCTTAACAACAATGTCATCAAAGGGACATCTTTTTTTTTTTGTCAGAGTCTCACTCTATTGCCCGGGTTGGAGTTCAGTGGCATGGTCATGATGATCACAGCTCATGGCAGCCTTGACCTCCTGGACTCAGGTGATCCTTCCACCTCAGCATCCCCTGCAGCTGGGACTATAGGCACACAGTACCACACCTGGATAATTATCTTTTAATTTTTATTTTTTGTAGAGACAAAGTCTTGCTATGTTGCCCAGGCTGGTCTGAACTCCTGGACTGAAGCAATCTGCCCGCCTTGTCCTCCCAAAGTGCTGGAATCACAGGCATGAGCCACTGCACCTGGCTGTAGCTTAGTTTTTTTTAATATAGGCACGCCCATTTCTAGCATGCTACTAATAGATTTTTCTCTCCTCAGGAAAAAATTGATTTCAGCATGTATTTCTCTTGCTTGCAATGTGGTATATTCCATAGAACCAGAAGTGTTGTTAGCATTCTTTAGCATGCTACTTGAAGCTGATGGCCACTTCAAAGATCTTGTTAATGCCAGTGTTTATAAGATTAATATTAGGTGCAAGGGTATAAGGGAATGCATTTGTTTTTACCAAATCCACAAGAATTTGTAAAACAGGAAAACAAAATATTCTTTTTCTAATGAACTTAGAGCATTTTAAAGCACTCCCAGGTAGCCTAATAACAGCTTTATAAGCTGAGGGAGACAGAAATCAATGTGTCCAATTTATAAATGGTGAAAGAGAAACCCAGAAGAGACTTTCCCAAAGCCCTATAGCATGCTCCACAGAGAAGTGGTGATAAGTTGCCCAGGGTCACCACAGGTGAGTCCCTAACAAATGTTTTCTGGTGATGATGGGAAATTAAGACCTCTGACTCAAGGCTGAGAAACTTTCAACATCCCTAATTTTCTTTACTTACTTTCTAGACTTTATCTAACTTTATCTCAGAAAAATGCTTGAAAGTGTAAGAAAGGGCTTGCTATTAAATTAAAAATGGCCATGGAGCAGATATCCGTTTACAAACGAAACTTTATGATTATTTTACAAATAGGAAAACTGAGGTAGAGAAGGCCAGTGGCTTCCTCTGAATACAGAAGTAGTAAGGGCAGAGCAAAATGAGAGCTCAGACCTCCTAACCCCTCCATCATACCATCCCCATGTTGAGAGACACAAAGTTTAACCCATCTTTTAAGTACCCCTTCAACAGAAAACAGACAGGCAAGGCTAATCGCTATTTTGGTAAAGTCTGTGTAATAAATGATCAAACTCTGCTAGAAGATAATCTCACTGACATTTTGATTTCTAAAATGTCAAAACATATAAAGGATCATGAGGTTAAAATTAGATCTCAGGTGGGTTGGAGAAAATTGTCAGGTTTTAAAAAAAAAGAAGATAGAAGAAAGAAATGGAAAAAAAAAAAAACCCACTTCATCTCTCTCACATAACAGCAGGAATCACAGTCAGCAATAAACTGTGTTCAATGACAAGATCAAAGCAGCCACCCTGAAAAGGCCTCCAACTCGCTTTCTAGCCACCACCAAAGTATCCAGCATTCAGTGAAAAAAGTTGCCAGACAGGCTCTGAAAAAATGTCTGTAGAAGATGTGGAGAGAGGGAGAGTCCTTGAAATGAAACTCTTACATTGGGAACATTCAAATGAGTATGTAGGACAAGATAAATCTACTTTTAAAAATTCTTTCCCTCTTCCCTAAGAGAGTCATGAATTCTGAAAAGCGTGTATTCCTTGGGGAAGAAAGAAAGAAAGAAAGAAAGTGAAGTCAGGAGGAAGGGAGAGGGAAAAAAAAGAGGAAGGGGATGAATGGAGAGGAAAGGAAAGGAATTTACCCTAAACTAGAAAGACTCGGTATTGCTCTAAAAGCATCTTCCCAAGGTGACTGCCATGCCTGTTTTGACTTCCATGCGTGGCTTAGACACAGAGAAAATGTAGTACAAGAATCCCAAAGAACAAATCAGTAAATCTTTTTGTATTAAGAAAAAGAAATAGACTAGCAAAAATAATTTTGATAAACTGTTAACAAGTTATGAGTCCTGAGCTCTGTTTCAGTAGGAAGTATGACACCCTTACTGTCTTTAAAATAACATGCAAAGCCGGGCTCGGTGGCTCAGCCTGTAATCCCGCATCTTTGGGAGGCTGAGGTGAGTGAATTGCCTGAGCCCGCGGGTTCGAGACCCGCCTGGGCAGCGAGACCTCATCTCTACAATAAATCAAAAAATCAGCTGGGCGTGGTGGCGCATGCCTGTAATTCCGGCTACTCGGAAGGCTGAGTGAGGCGGAAGGATCGCCGGAGCCCAGCAGGCCGAGGCTGCGGTGGCCGGGAGCGGCCACTGCACTCTAGTCAGGGCGACAGAGTGAGACTCCAACTCAAAAAAAATAAAAAATAAAAAAATAAAATAAATAAATAAATAAATAAAAATAACATGCAAAGTAGACCTGGATGTAGAACTACTGACGTCAAGCTGACAGCAGGACAAATCCAATGGAGTAAGCAAATAGGGATGGATACTAAAGGGGTGGGGCACAGGAGGTGTCTCTTCTAAGACTATATGCAGGGCCAGTGTTTTCTCCCACTCCAGTCTTAAATTTTCAGATTAGTCAGAAGATAGAAAAGGATATTTTTCTGTCTGAAAAAGGGAAGTGGTTTTATTTAATAAAATCTCAACGAAGCACAGAGCTTAGAGTTCCAGCTCTAAGGTGCAAATTACCCCCTCTCCTCCAGGCTTTCATTCAACTAAGTCAAATGGGGTTCACCTCTCATTTGCGGCAAAGAGCCCATGGTGTGACATTTTGGGTTAAAGGAAATCCTGCAAACAAGTCTTCATTGGAGTGATTCAGGAGACAAACATTCTACTGGAGATGCTTTGCTCAAATTTAGGGCAGCAGATGTTTGTGGTCTTTATTTTTATGCTGCATAAAAGGAAGCATTCAAGTAGAGCAAGGAGTGTGGCTTTGCATCCGTCATCACTAATGGAAACACCTGAGTCTCTCAGCGCTGCCCTAAGAATTTACCACTAGAGAGCTCTGAGCTATCTATCTAGCCTCATTTCTGGAAGTGGCCTGGAGTCCTCAGTTTAGGTCATAAAACAAAAGTCTTGATAAGAGGAATTTCCATTTATTTGTGTGCACAACGACTTACTATGGAGTTAGTCACTAGGGGCAAGAACAGCAGGTTTTTCTAAGAAAAGCCATGGTCTTTTCTGAGAAAAGACTGGCTAGTGTCTTTCTCAATACTCTCAATGGCTCTTCATCATTCATACCTGGGAGGCCCACTACTTCTGTTGCTATGGAGATTGCAATGGGTTGAAGAGGTACACTGCTTTTTGCTTTTACACCGGAATGCGAAATAAGAAAATATATTCCACTCTGGGCCTCAGTTATCACATGGACCTGTATAAATCAAGGAAGAGAGCTGGTCGGGCACCTAGGCTCACTCCTCACATCTCCCTCTGCTCATGTTCCCAGCTCACTGGTCTCCAACATCAAAATTCACAAGTTTCTCTTATCAAGGCAGTTTGGAAGACAGCCACCTATGTAATTGGCTCCCATCACTAGCAACTTTCTGGCCTTCACCTAAGCTCCCATTTTCATCTAAACTTGGGCTCTTGAGCATAACTCCACTATGACTTATAGCATAGGATATGCATTGGCAGTTCAATTGAATGAGAAAATGAGAAAAAACGGCCATTCTATATTACTTCTCATGTAAAACTCCACAGGTTAAACCATCTTTCTTCTATAGTTATTCAACCAATATTGAGTGAACATCTTCAGTTGTCAGAGAGCTGAGCCTAAGAGGTTATATGACACACAGCACTGCCTTTGAGGGGCAAGAACCTCTATCCTTATGCCTTCATTAACAAAAAAAAAGACAAAGGATACAAGAAACACAGGTTGTTTAAAAGACTGGAAACTGCCGGGCTCGGTGGCTCAGCCTGTAATCCCGCGCCTTTGGGAGGCTGAGGTGAGTGGATTGCCTGAGCCCGCAGGTTTGAGACCCACCTGGGCAGGCGAGATCTCATCTCTACAATAAATCAAAAAATTAGCCGGGCGTAGTAGTGCACGCCTGTAGTTCCAGCTACTTGGAAGGCTGAGGTAGAAGGATCGCATGAGCCCAGCAGGTCGAGGCTGCGGTGGCCGGGAGCAGTCACTGCACTCCAGTCTGGGTGACAGAGTGAGACTCCAACTCAAAGAAAAAAAAAAAAAACCAACAAAATAAAAATAAAAAATAAAAGACTGGAAACTACCGGCCAGCATTCTATGGTCTGTTGATAACCACTGTTAACGTGTTTCTTGAAGTCACTATAGTACTCTTTCTGGTTTTCCCCTCAGTTGACATTATACCAAATACATAAATTTATTTCCTGATTCTTTTCCTTGTAAAATTATAAGAAGAACATTCCCATTATTACCAGAGAAACTCCATGCACAAGATTTTTTTTCTAATTAGTTGCTTTGCCTTTGTCTTCCTGTGATAGAATCATTCTTCACATTTTAAAAGCGTTTGTTTCACAGTCTTATGACGATCTGGTTATATAGGGGTTGTAAACTGTTGCTCTGATGTTGCTGAGAATTGCATGAGTTTGTTTTAATTCTTAAGTGAAAGACTGGTGTTAAGAGACCATACATATACACACTCAAGATTCAAAGGGCAAAAGGCAAACGTTGATGAGGAAGCATCCTCTCTTCAGATTAGAAAAAGACAGCTCTGGAGTTCCCAGGTGGCAAATGCAGAAACAAAGAGAGAGCAAAGGGATTACTGAGAAAATCAAATGAACTCCTGGTCTTAAGGCCAGATTATACTTCGTAAGTACCATCAAGGCAAGGAGTCTCTTGTGAGAGGTAAGCAAAGGCTGTAGGCAGTGAGTCCTCTGTGGAGCTAACAAAACATCGGAAAGTAAAAAGACTTCTACAAGGAATTCAGGGTAAGAAAAATATGCATTCTCTTTAAGCCCACACATGGGAATACAAAAGTTAGATGAGCAATAACCAAAAACGGCTAACAATAATATAAAAGCATATTAATTTTAATTACACTTCCATATCTCTTTAACCAGATCAACAAATCACAGATTTGGAATATGTTGTGGGTTAAACTGTGTCCCCTGAAAATTCACATGTTCAAGTCCTAACCCCTAGCACCTCAGAATGTGACCTCATTTGGAAATAGAGTTGTTGCAGATATAATTAGTTAAGATGAGGTCACATTGGAGGAGAATGAATCTGATAGCACTGGTGTCCTTGTATCAAGGGAGAAATTTGGACACAGAAACACAGGGAGAATGCCACGTGAAGATTTATACTACTCCAAGTCAAGGAACTCTCAAGAGCTCGGCCAGAGACCTGGAGCAGATTCCTCCCTGGGGCAAGAGGGCTCTGCTGACATCTTGATTTTAGACCTCAAGGTCTCAGAAGTGAGGGAAAATAATTTATGTTTTTGAAGCCACCCAGTTTGTGGTGCTTCGTTATAGCAACTGCAGGTAACCAATATAGAAGGGGTCTTAGAAGGGGTCATAGAAGCTCTTCTGCCCAACTTCCTATGTCATGCAGATCTCCTTCCCACTGTGAACAGATGTTCACTTCAGCCAGCCTCACTAGGACACTTCCAGTGATGAGAGCTCACCCATTGTTTGGGGCAATGCCTTTCATTACTAAATCGCTCTGATTATGAAGTTGCGTGGGGGATCATGCTTCTCTGATGTAATTATTAGCAAAACTGGCTAATTTAATTAATTAAGCTTTGTCATTTTTATTTTCTCTATAAAGCTCTATTTTACCTGCAATAAAAGGGCACTATGTAGAAAAGTGTGTGTGCATCTGCAGCCTAATCCATAACCAAGGCACCATCATTCACCCAGAGGCAGCAAAAGTACTAGGTACTTGGATGGAAATAAACAGCCTCTGAGTTCTGGCCTTGATAATACAACTAAAAAATGAAAGTACACTTCACCCTCTTCTCTGTGGCTTGAAGAGCCTTCTGCCCAACAGTACCCACCAAGAACAAATCGATGCTAACAGGCTGGCCGACTGAGTCATAAGAAACAGAATTCATGAGCCAGGAGCACAGCATCTTCCCTCCCTGCAACAAAAGGGCAGGGGAGGAAAGAGAGCTGTGAGTCATACAGCAACACTAATAATGGGAAATTCCCAATGGAGTCGTCAAGGGAATGTGAGAGACATCTTTTTTGATATGTTCCATTACATTCCTTTTTTTCCAACCAGCCATATTTCAGGAGAGAATGACAGCTAGACTTCTGCCATCCTCCCTTCAGTCCAATTCAATAAGCATTTGTTGTGTATACACCAACCATTTCCCCCAGGGAGGAACAACTAGAGTGATGAAGCTGATTAATTCTTGTGAGCCAACTTTGAGGAGGTGCTTGGGGGCTAAATGACTCAAGATTGGAGATAAATGCTTTAGGAAGAAGTGGCAAACAGACCTTATTTCCAGAACGTCCATCTCTGGATGAGGACGAGAAAGTCTGTCCTAACTCTGCACTGTGGCCTCCCTCCAATATCCAGTGATGCCACTAGGCCTCTTCATTGTAGGAAGCAGATTCTATATTTTGACCCACAAGTGCTATTAAGAATGTTCTAAGCCCCTTTCTGCTGGGTGCATCTACACTTCTTATCTCACACACTCACATTCAGTTCAACCTAAGGGATGTTTACTAAGTGGTGTTTACTCTGGGCATGCCTCAAGCCAAGGGCTGGAGAAACTGCAAAAATAAAACCCAATGTGCTGAAGGAGCTTGGGAGAAAGCAAGACAATGACTCTTCTCTTTATTTGGCAACAGTTCGGAGGTTGACATTTCTGCTTCTTTTTCATATGGGAACCAGAGAGACTCAAGTTCAAAGCCTGGTACCGCTTTTTGCTTAGTACAGAGTACTAGACCACATCCTAAGGGGGACTTCGTAGCACTTGACAAATGGATTTAGAAATTCATGGGAAAAGCAAAGGAATGGAACTGAGACTATTTCACTCTTGTTTGGTTTTGTTTTTTGAGCCAGGATCTCACTGTGTTACCCAGGCTGGCCTTAGAACTCCTGTGCTCAAGACATCCTCCCACCTCAGCCTCCCAAGTAGCAAGAACTACAGTCACATGCCACCACACCCAGGTGAGATCGTTTTAAAGGGGACCACCTGGTTAGGAGTCTTTCACTGCAAAATATCAGATTAATAGCTGCATGAAGCTACTGTGATTAAAATTGTGGTGTCATTACAGAACTGAATGAGTAGAACAACGACACAAAAGAGAAAGCCAGAAATAAACTCACACCAATGGGAAAATGTGGTAAGTGACAGAGGTGGCATTATAGACCAATAAGGAAAGTACAGATGATTTCAAAAATGGTGCTGTTGCAATTGGTTATTCCAATAAAAAATTAATTCCTTACTTCAAAGTTGTGAGTCATAACTACTGCTGTTCCCCAACTATTCCTGTCGTCTCCTTTTCTTGGATCTAGGATGGGGTTGTACCCCTCTGTCCTTTCTGAAGTTATATATGGTTTCATGACTTGCTTTGGCCACTGAAACTGATCAGAAGAAATGCATGTTAACTTCAAGCAGAACCAGAGTGCCTGTGTGTGACTCACCACACCCACTCTTTGCTGCAGGCCTCTCGATGCCCTTGTCTAGAAAAGACTTCTTCGACCTGGGTTCCTCAGGTACTGTGATGAACAGAGACCCCTGCAAACCCACAGTGGACATGCAGTGTAAACCGGGGTTAAATTTCAGGGTGAAACCTCCAAAATTTGGGATTGTTTGTTTCTTCAGAATAACCTTACCTTTCCTACCTAGCACAAAAATAAACCTGCATGCAGAAACCGTTAACGTTTTGGAAAAGGATACAGGCAAATATCTTTATAACTTTAAAATACAGAAAGATTTCTTTAAAATTATAAACCCTAAAGGAAAAGATCAATGTATAAAGAGGACCCAAAGAACCCAGAATTTATTTACAAAAAGTTGTATATTTATTCTTACATGTTTAAGCATCAGTCACCTTCAAAGTACTCTCCATGGATCAAGACATTTTTTTCACTGCTCAAAGCAGTTTTTGAACTGGTCAGTTTTGATGCCTTTTAGTGCTTCCGCTTTTTGTTTCACCTCTTCCACATCAGCAAAATGTTTCCCTTTGAGGATTTTTCTCATTCAGGGAAGCAAAAAAAAAAAAAAAAAATCAAGATCAGGCAAATAGGGAGGGTGGGGCATAGGGGGTCATGCTACTTTGGGTCAAAAATTGCTGAACACTCAGCACGGTGTGGGCAGGTGTGCTGGTAACTCACCCATCACGAAATGGGTAAATGTGTTGAAAGAATCTCCAAAAAAATTCACTGAAACTGATCACAGTCTCTCACAACAATGGTTGCTGGTACACTCATCGCAGTGGGGTCCTAGGACACATACTTACCTAGCAGGGGAAGCCTGTACCCCAAGGGGCCCACTCTCCAAAAAATTCAAAGAGAGGGTACTTTGAAGGTGACTGAAGTTTCAACATGTGAGAATAGATGCATATTATTTTATAAATAGATTCCAGGTTTTTGGCATCCCCCTCGTATATCTTTCAACCCAAGAATTATTCTTCTTCCCAATGTATTTCCTGAAGGAACTCCTACAAGGAGATATGTACAAGGAGATATGTAATCAAGAGCATTCTTCTTGTGTTTGATGGCAAACAATCAGAAAACAATTCAGATATCCATCAACCGGCAGAGTAGTACATGCAATGGAATACCACACAGCCACCTCTGTCAACATGGATAAACCTCACAAACACAACGTAAAATAACCACAAAAACAGCCTGTTGCAGAAAGTTGTGTGGGAGAGAGAGAGAGAGAGAGAGGATGAAAGCACACAGAAAGAGAAGGAAAGTACACAGAAGAATGATGAACACCTTTGGAGAGAGAAGTTAATAGAGTCGGGAAGGAATATAAAGTAAATTATTAAGAAAAACTGAAACTAATTTAGCTCAACTTTGGACCAAGATTGGATATAATAGCTGGGAAGTGGGTTCATAGGTATTTATTATGCTGTTCTCTGTGCTTTTCCAGTGATACAATACATATATCTTTTCATTTCCCAAGGCATCATAATGAGCAAATGGCAAGATGAACTTCAGATATTCTGATTAAATTGTTCTGGAGTGTGGCCTGGATGGGAAGAGTGTTTAAAGCTCCCAAGTACAGCCAAGGTGGAAAACCACTCCTTTAGGATAAATGAGGGAAGAACTTAGGTTTCACAATCTGTCATCCATGGGGAAGAATCTCAGGTCTTCCACTGCTTTGTAACCTTGGACAATTGCGCCATCAATTTTTCTGTCAGTACAATGTGATAATAACACCTATTTTGTTAGATTGCTGAAAAATTACAAAAGAATGATGTGTATGAATTACCCAGGGTTGTATCTGACTTATGGCAGTCATATGTGGTTTTTCTCCTTAGGAGTGATGAGTAAAATTCTGATGTATTTTCTTGAAGTAAAAATTCATTACTCTTCTTTATGATCTTACAAGAAATGAACACCAAGCAGATTGCTGAGATCCTGGGTGTAGGCTGAACCTCTCAACACCATCTCCTACCCAATGCCCCAGTCTCCCTTCTCTCTCCTTCTACAACCCACTGACTATGCTCTGCAACAACTTATAATCCTGCAGCTTTCTCAGCCCATCTTATGAAAATGTGTGCTTGTTATTTCAAAAACCACAATTGCATGTTTACACCCAAAACATAGCTCTTCAGTCAACGACTTGGTCTGCTGGAGTCTCAATATTTCCTTTTAACTGGTATCATTATCTCAATGTGTCAAATAACACCATCAAAGTGATGAGTGGAAAAAATGCTTTTTTTTTCTTTTTTGACTTTTTCACAATAGAAGGAAAGATGCCATATTATAAAGCCACAGTCTTTTAAACTACTTTCCTCATGAATTAGACTTCTATTGATCTCAAAGGATCGGACTCTGTTTTTAAGGTCTACTGTTACTCATTCTGTATACTAGGTATTGCAAAAATAAATTTGGCCGGACATAGTGGCTCATGCCTGTAATCCCAGTGCTTTGGGCGACTGAGGCAGAAAGACTGCCTGAGCCCAGGAGTTTGAGATCCTGCATCTACAAAAAAATTTAAAAATTAGCAGAGTATGGAGGCACATGCCTGAAGTCCTAGTGACTCAGGAGGCTGAGGTGAGAGTATTACATGAGCCTAGGAGTTAAAGGCTGCAGTGAGCTATGATAGCGTTACTACACTCTAATCTGGGTGACAGAACAAGACCTTGCCTCTTAAAGAAAAATACACACACACACATACACTTATCATTTTCAAAACAACCTACTAATTTTTCAAATTGTCCCTCCTTTATAAAAGTATGTTAAAGAGGTGATGATGAGAGGTCCAGGAATCCCAAATGTAGAGGACTATAAGTTAAGGGTGAGTCACATCTATCAGGTGATTGTGCTGACCAGACTGCATTCTAAGTCTCAAGCAAATGTTCAACGTGTCCACCATATACTAGATATCAGAGACAAGCAAGGCATACTACAAAGCCTCTATGCACACGACACTTGCAATAGATTTGTGAGGAAAAGATACAGGCTTGAAAAGGAAACTCACAATACATAACAGTGAATGATTTAAGGCTAAGCTCCTGGAGAGACAATACTTGTGAGAATTCTGTGGAAAGAGAGACCATGGCAGGTGGTGTGGTTAGGAGACAATCAGGGCAGAGGGTAGTGCCTGATCTGGGTCTGAGCATCAAAGGATGAATGGTCTGTGCTATGGTTTGAATGCTTGCCCCTCCAAAACTCAGGTTGAAACTTAATCCCCAAGGTGGCAGTATTGAGAGATGAGGCCTTTAAGAGGCAATTGGTCCTTCAGGAATGGATTAATCCATTCATGGATTAATTAAGTTTTTTTTTTTTGGTTTTTTTTTTAGTTGGAGTCTCCCTCTGTCGCCCAGACTGGAGTGCAGTGGCCGCTCCCGGCCACCGCAGCCTCGACCTGCTGGGCTCCGGCGATCCTTCCGCCTCAGCCTTCCGAGTGGCCAGAATTACAGGCACGCGCCACCACGCCTGGCTGATTTTTTGATTGATTGTAGAGATGAGGGCTCGCTGCCCAGGCGGGTCTTGAACCCACGGGCTCAGGCAATCCACTCACCTCAGCCTCCCAAAGGCGCGGGATTACAGGCTGAGCCACTGAGCCCGGCTGAGTAAGGTTTTAATGGATTAATAGGTTACCAGGAGAGTGGGACTATGGCTTTCAAGAGAAGAGATCTGTCCTAACATGCTCAACCCCCTCACCGTGTGATACACCATCTCGGGACTCTGCAGAGTGCCCGTCGGCAAGAAGGTTCTCACCAGATGCAGCTCCTCAGCCTCCATAATGTACGAAATAGATTCCTCTTCTTTATAAAGTACTCTGTCATAAGCAACAGAAAACAAACTTAGACAGTATGGAAGACCCTGAGGTTTGCCTGCAAAGTCATTCTTCCATTCTTCATTGCTTCCAGATCCCTGCTTTAGTTTGGACCAGCATTGTGCCCACTTCTGGGAAATAATTCATGTCTATAGCAATCTTGCTGTCAGCCACTGATGGATCCGAAGATGAATCTGTCCACTTTTACCCTCTCAAATTCTGGGAAATATTTTCTTACCTTTTGCCCCCACTCCCTTTCTCTCAGCTAGGATTCTTTCTCATACTAAAGGTCCATTTACCTCAGTTCCTATGACATAATACAAAATATCCAGTTTTCAATAGAACTACCAAAATTCACATGAGAAAACAAAGATAATCTGAATAACCCAATGTCTATGAAATAAACTGAATCAATAATAAGGTACCAAGTTCAGATGATTTTTTGGTAATCATACCAAAATTTAAAGGTGAAATCACACCAATTATCTATAGTCACTTCTGAAAACAGAAGCAGAAGACATACTCCCTAAGTCATTCTATGAGGCCAGCATTATCCTAATCGCAAAAATAGATAAAGACATTACAAGAAAGAAAGCCTGCAGACCAATATCTCTGATGAACATAGATGGATCATGTCCAACAACGTATAAAAATTTTACACCACAACCAAGTGGGATTAATTCTAGATACACAAGACTGGTTCAATATTTTAAAATCAATGTAATCCACCACATCAACAGGCTAAAGAAGAAAAATCATATGACAATATCAATTGATTCTGAATAAGTATCTGACAAAATCCAACACCTACCCGTTTATAATTAAAAAAAAAACTCTCAACAAACAAGGAAAATGAGGAATTATTTTAACCTAATAGAAAGTATCTACAAAACCCTATGGAGCATCACTTCTAATGTTGAAAGACTGAATGTTTTATCCTACAAATGGAGGCACACAGATATAGTCAACTGAACTTTGACAAAGGACCAAAGGCAATTCAATGGAGAAAAGAGAGTCTTTTTCCCAAATGGTGCTGGAACAATTGGATGTCCATGTACCAAGAAATGAACCTACATACAGATCTTAAACTTTTCCCCCAAATTAACTTAACATGGATCATAGACTTAACTGTAAAACATAAAACTATAAACTTTCTGGAACAAAACAAAGAAGAAAATCTAGGTGACCTTAGGTTTGGTGATAAATTTTTAGATACAACACCAAAACCACAATCTACAAAAAAAAAATATTAATAAATTGGATTTTATTAAAAATTGATAAATTGGACTTTTAAATTTTCCACTCTGAAAAATAAATTGTTAAAAAAAGGGTATGACAAGCCACAATGTAGAAGATATCTGCAAAACACATGCCTGATAAGCAGCTTGTATTCAAAACATAGAAAGAATTGTTAAAACTCAATAAGAAAACAAACAACCTAAATTAAAAATGGGCAAAATATCTGAACAGACACTCACCAAAGTATTTACATAAGTGCAAAAGAGCACATGAAAATATACACAACATCATTTTCTTTTTTTTTTAATTTTTAATTTTGAAGATGTGGGGTACAATTCAGGGTTAGGTATACAAATGTTTATTATGCAGGTACACTTGTCTATGATGTGTGCTCCCCCTCCCCTGGCAGTTTCCCACTACTGCCAATCCCACCCTATACCCTGACAGTTTCTAACTACTGCCGATCCCTTTCTTATAGTATTATGGTAATTGTTCAAGATCTGCTTATGGTACTCAGTTCTTTGTTTCTGTGATAGATCACTCAGTATTATAGACTCTAAGTCCATCCAAGTTACTGTGAAGTTCATAATTTTGTCCTTCTTTGTGGCTGCATAATATTCCATTGTGTATATGTACCACATTTTTTTTATCCAGTCTTTTTTCAATGGATAGTATGGTTGGTTCCATGTTTTTGCTATTGTAAATAATGCTGCAATAAACCTGTGTGTGCAGGTATCTTTCTCATAGAAAGATTTGAGTTCCTCTGGGTATACTCCCAGTAGGAAAATTGCATGGTCACACAGAAGGGTGATTTTTAGGTCTTTCAGGAATCGCCAAAGTTAACAGCAACACTCTTAATACCTGCGGCTTGGTTTCTAATACCAGACTCCAATAAAAGGAACTAGGGCTCTCTGGAGAAATGCCTGATTTTAGGACTGGGATGTGAAAATATACAAAATGGGCCTAGAACTTCTTGTAGTGCCCCAAAGTAAGAAAGTGCTAAAAAAAGAAAAAAATACTCAATTGGGATGTGTCAAAATGAAATACAAGCTAACTGAAAGATTTCTCAATAGCCAAAGCTAGAACAATTTGCTCAATAAAGAAGAAGCATTGGATTATTTTTTTTCAAAATAGAAAACATATACCCATGAGTCCATACTGAAATAAAGATTAAATAACTAAATAAATGAATGACAAGAGATAAATATCCCATACAGAAATATTTCAAATAATCAATGTAGATACTCCACACTCAAGTGAAGCCTAAGTTCCTACTCTATTTTTTTCTTCATCAATCTGGTTGATTAATTTTATCATTTTTCTCAAAGAACTGACAACTGGTTTTATTGATATTATATGCTGCTTTTCTGTTTCCTACTTCACTGACTTCTGTCTTCTCTTTGTTATTTCCTTTGGTTTCCCTACTTTGGATTTAATTTGCTCTTTCTAGTTTCTTTTTTTTTTTGAGCCATAGTAATTGTGCATATTAAAGTGCACATAATATTTTGACACACGTGTACAATGTATAATGATCAAATCAGGGTCATTGGGTTAGCCATCACTTCAAACTGTTTTCTCCACATCCTCGCCAGCATCTGGAGTACGACAATGCCTCACTGTGGTTTTGATTTACATTTCCTTGATGATTAGTTGAGTATTTTCTCACATACCTGTCCATTTGTACATCTTATGCTTCTTTTGAGAAATGTCGATTCATGTCCTTTGTCCACTTTTTAAAGAATTATTATTATTATTTTACTGTTGAGTTGTTTGAGTTGATTGTATATTCTGGATATTAGTCCCTTGTCACATGAATAGTTTGCAACTATTTTCTCTCACTCAATAGGTTGCCTCTTCACTCTGTTAATCATACTTCTCTTGCTGTGTATGACTTGTACCCCACATGTTTAAAATGAAACATTAAATGTGAAAAAATAAATTATTAATAAAAAAGAAAAATAATTCAAAAATTTATATGGAAATATAAATCCCCTCAAATAGCCAAAACTAATCCTGAGCAAAAAAATAAAACTGGAGGCATCACATCACCTGCCTTCAAAATATATTGCAGGATAACCCCCTCAGGTCCCCACCCACTGTGGGAGTTTTTCTGTCCTCTCAATAAATCCTGCTTTCAAAAAGAAAAATTGCAAGCCTATAGTAACCCAAACAGTATGATACTGGTATAATAATAGACACACAGACCAATGGAAAAGAGTAGAGTAAACAAAAACATACCCACATATTTACAACCAACTGATTTTCCACAAAGGCAGCAAAAACATACATTGAGGAAAGGACAATCTCTTCAGTAAACGGTTCTGGGAAAGTTTGATATCCACATGCAGAATAATGAAACCAGACCCTTTCTCTCACCATAGACAGTGATCATCTCAATGTGAAGTAAAGACTTAAACATAAGACCCATACTAAAAAGCTATCAGAGGAAAACACAGGGAAAACACTTCAGGATGTTAGTGTAGGCAAAGATTTTATGGCTAAGACCTCAAGAGCACAGACCACAAAAACAAAAATAGACAAATGCCCCTTCCCCTTAAGAGTGGCTGCTCAGAGTGACTTCCTTACAAATAGTACAGTATGAAAGGGGCATGGGGGGGAGAGTAACTTCACAGAAAAGAAACCTAACAAACACTACCTCAGCCAAGTGAACGAGGCCAACATCAACTATGATAAGTTATGTTGACAGTATGAAATGATGCCATGAAAATGGTACTTTCTCTCTGTGGTCTTGCTCCCAAAACCCACAGCCTCAGTAAAACAATGAGAAAAACATCAGGCAAATCCCAGTTAAGGGACATTTTACAAAATACCTGACCAAAACTGTCAAGGTCATCAAAAACAAGAAAAGTCTGAGAAACTGCCATAGTCAACAGGCACCTAAGACAACAGGACACTAGATGAAGTGAAGTAATTCAGATGGAATCCCGGAACATAAAAAGGATATTAGAACAAAACAAAGAAAATCCAAATAAGTATGGACTTTAGTTAATATTGGTTCATAGTTGTAACAACCATATCATATTAACATCAGATGCTAATAAGAAGGGAAACTGAATATGGAACCTATGAGAACTCACCTGTCTTCTGACTTTTTCTGTAAATCTAAAGTTTCTCTTTTAAAAAAGTTTATGTAAAAAAAATTTACTTAATGCTTTCTGCAAGCATGGCATTAGCCCTTTCTCTGAGTCTCCATCCCAAGTTTTTAAAAAGCTGAAATCTCAGAACCAGAATTTAGGGAACAGGGAGAGATGCACAAGCATGGAGAAATGAGATCAGGGTTGACTTATATTACCTGTATTTAAGTTACAAACACAATCAATAGAAGAATTAGAAATAGCATACCAACAAAACTTAAGAGAAGCAAAAGTGGGTGGTAATGTGAATTAAATACCTCATATCTCAAAGAGGAGAATCCAGAGGTACTATGTAGATACATTAAAATAGTAACAATAATAAATAGCTAAAAGGAACTGCCATTAGGGAATAGAGCTGGGTTTCAGAAAAGAACACTTTTCTTTTTCACCCGGTGGCATCCTAAATTTAGCTGCTAAAAGAAGACAATAGGGTGCTGTGGTGATTGACTGAGTTAATACATTTAGGACAGCCCATAATCTGGAATGTCATGAGTACTCAGTAAACCTTTGACAGTATTACCATTGCAGGGCTTCCATAAATGGACTCGACAGGAAGAGGGAATAGGGCCCCAGATTCCTGGGGAGTCTTATAATTCACAACCACTATGTAACTTACAAAGTTCAGGAAAATACTTTGTTCTCAAAAGAGTACATCACTTCAGGTTTATTACTGCTTAATGTACAGCAAGTTATGGTTTTGCAGCCCAATGTTATATAGTAGTTGGCTGATATACCAGTGTCACATGCTTGTACAGACTCAGCAGACTCTAGTGTCACATTTACCTGCATAATTGAAAACAAATGATGCCTGAGAAATGTTTAATTATTTTCAAATTTTATATTAGAACAATGTCAGTATCCAGCAAAATAGATTTTGATGAATAACTTGGTCACAATAAACCTTTTAACAGAAAAATACTGGCATTGATGATCTGAGATCTTCAGATTATGAGATCATTAATCATTCCTAGTGTTATGTCTCATTTCTGCTAGAGAGTTATTTTATACCCCTAGGGTCATGGCATGTTTATTAGACTTAAGTTCAAAAAGAAAATGATTTCTGTATGGCTATTCAAATTCTATTAAAAATAATTTCTAAGCCAGCAACCATTTTTCCATCTCTCCATTAAATATAGGAAACATTAGAGTTCGTTGAAAAAAAATCTCCCAGCTCTCCTTGCATACTTTTTCACACCCTAGTGTAGTAAGATAATATTCACACCCACTGATAAAGACTCCTCCTCTTTGGTACAATTGCTGCTGAGGGTCTGTGTCTCTTCTGCAATTCTGAATTCCAAGTGAACCTATCCATGCTTCAGATGGAATCAATACCTGACACTGCATATGCTTTGGGAGCATTTTTAATCCTCATTATATTGCATATATACATCATAAGAAAAAGTTATTAAATTTCTGGAACCCATGGGATCTCATTTTGAGTCACTATGTTGCCAGGAGGGATGCAGTGTGACACTCCATAGGTTCTTTTGACTCGGTCTCAGAAAAGAATTTCAAAGCAAATCCAAGTATAGTTTAAGACATAATTTATTAGAGAGAAAGAGAAAAGGAGGCATGCCCAATGGGCATAGGCATCTTAAGAGAAAGAATGAGCAGTTGCCTTTGATAAGAAGCTTGATATACTTTGACAAAGATTATTATGCTAACCATGAACTAAGAAGGTAGGCTGATTACTATCTTTCCACCTTCAATGGACACATAAGGTAGGTTGCGCTGGTAAATCCACATTCCAGCGTGCAAGGTAGTCAGATCTGATGTGCCAATAAGAAATGTCTGGATGCTTATCCTATTTTGATTTAAAACTGCCTACAAAGCCGGGCTCGGTGGCTCAGTCTGTAATCCTGCGCCTTTGGGAGGCTGAAGTGAGTGGATTGCCTGAGCCTGAGGGTTCGAGATCCGCCTGGGCAGCGAGACCTCATCTCTACAATAAATCAAAAATCACCCAGGCGTGGTAGCGCGCGCCTGTAATTCTGGCTACTTGGAAGGCTGAGGTGGAAGGATTGCCGGAGCCCAGCAGGTCGAGGCTGCTGCACTCGGGAGTGGCCACTGCACTCCAGTCTGGGCGACAGAGTGAGACTCCAACTCAAAAAAAAAACAAAAAAAAAACTGCCTACAAGAAACTTACCTTTGTCTAACTTACACTGAATAACCTGCCTCAACGACAGCTAATACATGTAGTGAGCATATGTTTTACTGAAAGCTGCCCCCAAGCCTATAGTAGGAGCAAGTAGAGAGGTGGAGAGAGAGGAAGGACACTAGACAGATGTAAGCTAATCCTTGCAGAAGAACCCTGGGAAAGCTCGAGAATTAGAGGTATCCACTCCCTCTAAATCTGGGGAGGACAGGGGTGTTCAGAGCAGGCACAGAGGACATTAGCTTCCCAGATTCTCTTGCCTGCTTGTACGGCCAAGCAGCTGATCCTCCCCTGCCCTGTCGAAGACTGAAGAAGGTCTGTCCTCAGAGACACCAAGTGCACCTGAGGGTGGAATCAACCCTACTGGAAACAAGTATTAAATGACAAGCTGCATATTGACAAGGAAGTCTGGCACCCTCCTTCTCTCAGCTTCTAAAACACTGGCAGCCAGGATTATCCTCGGTGGGGAATCTCATCAACTTAAAAGAAAGACCTACACCAGAGTGAGAGCGGAGCATCTGCCAGTAAAGCAGGAGGAGCCTCCCCAGAGGCTCATCAGTTGACAAGCCCCAGCCCCACACACAGAGCTTCCAACCAGTTTGTTTAGCTCCTCACTAAACGGAAAAGACAGCTAAAGATCAGATACCTGAGGGATGGTTCTCCAAGAAAGATGGAGACTAAAATAAACAGACAGAATGAACTCAGAGGAAACAGACAATGCAGGGAGAAAAGAACACACAAACACTCTAGAGTTAACATTCTCACAAAGACACAGAAGAATCTGCCTTCATGAGAACATGAAGAGAGTATTGTTTTTCAACGATAAAGAAAAGAAACCTCCAGAAGACAAAAAAAAAGCACTCTAAGAAATTAAAAATGATGGCAAGCATGATCAAATGAAAGATAAATTTTGATACATAAATGTGAGGACAGTGCTTGGAAATTAGATCAAATATGAAAGAAATGAGAAATAGAAAAGAATAAAAAACATCAGAGGATCAATCTGGAAGGTTCAAGAACTGACCAGTGGGAGGAGCTGCAGAAACTGGAAGAGAAAAAACGTAGGGAAATTTATTTTGTAAAAAAAATAATACAAGAACACGAATTTCCAGATGGAAAGGGTCTACTGAGTGCCTAGTACAATAAATGAAAGAAACACAGTATAACAATTTTTCATTGTGAAAATTTAGAACACCGTGAATAAAAAGAAGATCTGAATGCCTTCCAAAATGGAAAAGCAATGACATACAAAGAATCAGAGATTAGAGTGCTGTAGAGCTTCTGCGTAGCAAACTGGGGGGTGAAAGGCAGCAAAGCAACAAGGGAGAATGATTTCTAACTAAATTATCAATCAAGCCAAAGGCGAGAAGGAAGGTATTTCCAGACACGTAAGGTCCTACGTTTTTTCCCAGCAAGGTGGTAGAGAATGTGCTTTGTCAAAAAAATGAACAAACCAAGAAAAAGAAGGCAAGGGAGTCAAGAAGAAGGATCAAAGAATTCCCAGGATGATGTGAATTCCCTGGATGGCAGCTGTGCAGAAAGTAACTAATCTGGATTAAGTCAAGAAAGTGAAGGGCTCCGGGAGGGCCATCCCCACGAGGGTAAACTGGCAGATTATCTATCACGTTTGACAGGAAGGAAAGACTTTTCAGTAGTTAGAGGCTCTAGGGAATGCTTCAGTTACAGGCACAAAGAAATCTAAGTACATTCTAAAATAAGCAATTAATTCCAGGGAAAACAAAAGCTGTATAAAAAAGAAAATGTATTTGCAATGCACTATAACTTCAGTATAAGCAACATTACATAATCATAACAATCCAAGCACTAGATGTTGATTTTACCAAAGATTGTGATATAACTATATTAGGAAGATGTACAGAGAGAGAGAGAGAGAGAAAAGGGAAGGTAGTAAGAAAATTAAATCTTCATTTTTCACAATGGAGTATTGATAATGACTAAAATTTTTTAAAATTTCAGAAATATGAAAGTTAAGAGGAATGATTTCAGAGTAGAAAGCAGTTGCCCTCAGAGGACAAGAAAGGATGAGTCAGAGCCACCTATTTTTATTTTTATTTTTGAAAGCAGGATTTATTGAGAGGATAGAAAAGTTCCTACAGTGGGAGGGGACCTGAACGGGTTGCCCCAGAGCCACCTATTTTTCATTCAATGTCATTAACACTATCTAACTTTTAACACCACGAACAAGTATGACTTTGGAAAAAAATAGAAGTTACTTTTTAAAAAGTCATCCGTTCCTTTGAGAGGCAAAAGTGAGAGCCAAAAGGTGGGCCACTCAATATGAATGGGTAGTGAGAACGAGAGGCGGAAAGGAAAGGAGTGAAGGTGGGGGAGGGTCTGGGGAGTGGAGGGCTGGGCACTGAGGGGCAAGGAGTAAGAACAGCATCTTTCTGGATGTTGTCATGATTCCAGGATCCTGAGGAGGTCAGAATGGCACAGGGCATCTCTAACCACAATGCAGAAAACATTGCCTCCACGATTTGGGACTATCCAGGCAAGGGTCTACACGAGAGTGGTGTACTCGGTAAAGACAGACAGTGTAGGAAAAAGGCCTCCAGATTCCAATCATCTGTCACACACATACTACTGACCTATCACCTCAGCACTCTCTTCCTTTTCCTAACGACCACAGCTGCCTACTTGTGTGCGATAAAATTCATAGTGTCTGTTTTATGAGTAACTCTTCAGTATTGCATGCTCTCACCTTAATTCTCCAGAGCCAAATGGGATGTTGAATAATTCAAATGATTATTTCATATCTACATTACGTATTTTTGTAGCTAGATGTAACTTCTAGGGGTACAATAATCTCTGTCCAGCTGCATATTTTGTTTTCCATAATCTAGTAATCCATGTGGGAAAAATTAATTGACAGATATTGACAAAGAGACAAGGCCATGTAGGGTAAATGTAGACTTGGACTTCAGGGACCCTCGTTAAAACCTATCTCTCACCCTTGTGCTGTGACTTCTTTGATCATTTCTAAGTGACAACTTTATTATCTTTAAAATAAGGCAGTTGGACTCTGAAATATAAAATCTTTTCAGTCCTAACATTTGACAATCAAAACTTTAAATCTGGTGCATGTTTTCCAAAATTTGGGATATTGGTTTCCATTCTTTGAGAATTAACTATGGAAAATTCAGAGGCTAAAAAAAAAAAAAAACTGCAACTTATTCAGCATGAGACCTCCTTTTGTATATACTTAGATATCTATGGGGGTTAGAGACTAAACTTGAATGTGTCATTCCATAAAACTCTTCAAGAAAATAAATTGTTTAAGCTGGAATCAAGTAAATTCTCAATAGCCTTTCATTATCTGTTCTACTGGCAACTGGTTTCTTTCCCCCTCTGCCTAATTGTGACTTTTTCTTGACTGTCTTTAAGTCATCCACTGGTTCAGTGATCTGTACCTTTAGTCAGATTCTATATTATGACTATTTTATCAATTACACAGTTAATTCTCTAGTGCAGAATTCATAAAACATGCTCCACAGAACAATAATTCCACAAAATATTAATAGATGTTTTGAGAAAGATTTCCACGGTTATATAAGTTTGGGAAAACATTGGATGGAACTGCCACACAGGTTTCTTTAACTGAATGACTTCTCAGACATTACTGTGCTGATGCTCAATGAGACTCTCTAAAAGGAAGACACATAGACACAGCTTCTTAGCATATACAGCTAGGAAGTCTTCGCTTCCTACTTGGACGTATGCCATATCATATATTTTGAAACAACTGCTTTAATGAGATACTCTTTAAATAGCATAATTGTCTTTATATTTTTCCAATGAGGTGTGACATGCATGGATATTATGTCAAAGAATATGTGCACATTTCTTAGTCAATAATATGAGTGAAAATAAAAACCTTGAGGTTTTGTATTTTTAAAAAATCTGTCAAGCTTCCCATTTGGAATATAGAACTGTAAGTAGGTAAGTTATCTTAGTTGGGATGTTATAAAGGAATACTCAAGGCTGAGTAATTTATCAAGAAAAGGGGTTTATTTGGTGCACAGTCCTGAAGATTATCCAAGAAGCATGGCACTAGCATCTGCTCAGCTTCTGGTGAGGTCCTCAGGCTGCTTCCACTCATGGCAGAGGGTAAGAAGGAGCCAGCGTGCAGAGACCACATGGAAAGAGAGAAAGCAAGAGAGAAGGAGGAGGCGCCAGGCTCTTCTTAACAACCAGTTTTGGTGGGGGGAACTAAGAGAGGGAGAACTCATTCATTAATGCCAGGGTAGCACCAAGTCATTCATTAGGGATCTGCCCCCTGTGACTCAATGGAGTCACCTCCCATTGGGCTCCACCTCCCCGATGGGGATCAAATTTGAACACAAAGTTTGGGGGAACAAACATCCACACCATAGCAAAGGTGAATTAGGTGTGCAATCTTCTTCCTCAATTCCAAGAACGGCATTTAGTTTTTTTTGGTCTCTCAATATCACTTCTCCACTCTATCAGCAGAAAAATCTGGTGAAATTCAGGTACATTATTTGCTCCCTTTTAACTAGTGATTAAGAGCTGGCCAAATTATAAACTGGAAATAACTGTAGCCAAAAACAGCATCTGTAATGACAATACATGTAACCAAAGAAGTGCATAGTTCTGACTGGAATATGTTTTTTAAAAATCCCATCAAACAGAAGTAATGTCAACAACCAGCCCATCATTTAGCTAATCTCCATTCAGTTAATGGAGAATACTGAAAAGGAAGAAATAATTAACTCTGAGACAAGCAGCTGAATCTACTGCTCTATGAGAAGTCATAAATGTAGTTGCTAGCAGTCACAAGAATATTTTTTAAATAGTACTTAAATGGATAATCACCAACTGGTGAAACACTAATATCATTTTCTTTCACAGATCTGTGTTTCCTAAAATGCGCTCTGCGTGTGTACATGCGTGTGTGTGCACTTGCACGTGTGCACGTATGTGTGTGTGTGTGCAAGTGTAGAGGGCATAGAGGAGGGTGGCAGTGAGTGAACTAGGTTCTTCCATAAATGACACCACAGAATGGGAAAAAAGGAATAGTGAGGAGGTGTTGGCTCAGCATATATCAAAAACAGGTGTTCATTTATTGACTAATGATGTTATTTACCATTAAAAAGTAACATTCATAGCTAAAATGTTATTTTAACTCTTTTGGAACTCCATGTTAAAAGATAAGCTTTCCGTATGGGTGAAACAATAAAAAGTTTAACTAATCCTAAACTACTGAGAAAGATTTAACATTAAACCACATCTCAAAATTATCTGACTCTAGTCCAGTATACACCTATTAACAAAGAGATAATTCATGATTGGCTCAACCAACCTGGGACTGTATTGGCAAGAATTTGGAGGAAACATTCAATTTAGAATTATACAGCTACATTTACTTAAAATAATGCTCATTAAAAGTTTTAAAACACTAGCTAAACACTACAGAATTTATTGTGTAAGCTGATAGAAACTCTGCATACATTCTATTTGCCACTACAGAGAATGAAAAAAAAATCTAAAAACAGGGACTGTACATAAATAAAAGTTCCAGAAGAGTATCAAGACTGGTAATGTACAGTGAATGTAATGGGAGGACCCACTGCTGGAGAAGATTTTAAGAAGAGATGAAATAGTAAGTGAGAGAATATTTTAGCCAAACAGGATCACTCTGAAAAACAGATTAAGGACTGAATCAATTATCAGACAAAAAAATAGACGGTCTGAAGTGAAGAACTTAAGAAGATCTGGTAAAAATTGAGGAAAAGGAGTATGTAGTCTTAAAGAAAATGACAAGTGGTCTGAACATGCCTCAGAAGATAACCAGAGAGTTACTTAGGCAACATAAGCAAGAGAGTGTGTGAGATGGGTGGTTAAAAAACCAAGTGGATATAGTTCGAGGCTGGAGTCCAGTGAATTATTTACAGGTTAAAAAAAAAGTTATTTCATAGATGATTTGGATTTCTTTGTTGTCTGAAATTATAGAAGGTACCTTGGGAGATAAAAGATGGATAAATCCATTCATTTGTTCCTTTAAAAATTGGATGACTATGACGAGGCATTCCATCCTTAAGGTTTACTGATACTTTAGGCAGATGTTGGCTCCCACAATTCCATCTACTCCATTGCACAGCGAATAGGGGGTGCCTGGACCATGCTCACTTGAAAGCCACCAGTGAGGGGACATTAGTTCACACTCCAAATCTTTGGAAAATGAAGTACCTGCAAGTGACTCAGGCAAGGATCATTGTTGGCAGCTAAAACCGTCAGGTAAAATTTGTTAGGAAATAGAACATTTGCAAGAATTCAAAGTGTCACTCTATCAATTACTTGCTAATCACACAGGGAAAATGGAGAGGCAATCTCCAATGATCAGAATGAGGATTTCGAATGGCAGGGGCAACCTTTCATTTCATGCCTCTTGATGTGATGCAATACAAAGATGGCTAAGACAACCTTTTGCATGAAATCTGAATCCAACCACGTTTCTAGACCTGTCAGTTTATAGGAAATACAGATGACAGAAATTAAACACCACCAAGAGGAAAACAGATAAATCCAGAATCTGGGACATTGTACAAGATAACTGGCCTGCTTTCTTCAAGAGGTCGGTGTCATGGGGAAAACAAGGTGAGGTGATGATGCCAGAATGAGAGAATAAAGATACATAACAACCAAATGCAATGTGTAAAACCTAACTAGATCTTGCTTGATTTTTTGTTTGTTTTTTATCGTTGTTATAAAAGGTATTTTGAAAACAAATTTTAAAAGTCAGGGAAAACATATAACTAATAAAGCAAAAAGTTAACCATTGACTCTAAGTGGTAAGTATATAGGTGACAATTATTCTATTTTTCTCAACTTTTCTGAGGGAGGGTGGGGCATACCTCATCAACAAGGGTACCTGCATGATCAATATGTTTGCATACCTAACCCTGAATTGTACCCTGCATCTTTATAAAAACAATTTTTAAAATAAATAAATAAATAAAAACACTATTTTTGAAGTTAAAAAAACTTTACAAAAAAAGCTCGAAGAAACTTTTTCATAAACCAATCTGAATCTGCTTCCATTTGTGTTCACCTAATAATTCTAATTACACCTGCGTCTCTTGGCTCCCACGACTGCCTTCTTTGGCTTCCATTCCTTCCTCTCTAGCTGGGCAGCCCCTGCTGGCTCCTTTGGTAAGCATCTGAAGGCACAGTCTCAAGAGCTCAGCCTCTGGATCGCTTCTCTCTCAGACTCAACATTTCTCTACTCCCTTACCTTCAGCTGCTATTAAAATACTTTGTCCATGGGAATCTAAAGTAGTATAGTCACTATGGAGAATATGGAAATTCCTCAAAAAACTACAAATTGAACTACCGTATTATCTAGCAATCTCACGACTAAGTATTTATCTAAAGGAAAGGAAACTGGTGTACCAAAGATACATCTGTACCCTTAATATTAAATGCAGCACTGTTCACAATAGCCAAGATGTGGAAGCAACCTAGGTGTCCAACAGCAGATGAATGGAGAAAGAAAATGTGGTATATACACAATGAAATACTATTCGGCAATATAGAAGAATACGATCTTGTCATTTGTGGCAACATGAATGGAATTGGAAGGCATCATGTTAAGTGAAATAAACCAGGAACTCCAAACACCTAAAGTTCTCAAATGTGGAAATAAAGAAAACAAAATTATCTCATAGAAGTGAAACATAGAACAGAGGATACTAAAGGTGGATGCTATAGGAGAAAGGGAGAGATAGGGAGAGACTTGTTAAAGGACACAAAACTACAGCCAGATAGGAGAAGTAAGTTCTAGGATTCCACCATGCTAGGATGACATATGATACAGTTTCAAATAGCTAGAAGGAGGATATTCAATGTTGCCAACACAAAGAAATGATAAATGAGTGAGATGATGGATATGCTAATTACTGATCTGATCACTATACATTGTATGTATTAAAACATCACTATGTATCCCACGAATATGTACAATTATTATATTTAAATTTTAAAAATAAAATTTTAAAACACATGTACTAAAAAAAGAAGAAGAAGAAACACAAAGATTCCCAGAGCTGTGTTTCCAGGCCAGACTTGTCAGCTGAGGTACATAGAGATGAACATACAAAGAAACTTTCTTTATACTTCATGGGAAAACCAAGATCTAATACGACCAACTGTCTGAGCACATTCATTTCTCTTACCAAATTCCAACCAGGGAAAGGGTTAATATATTGCAAATCTAATAAACTTCTAATTAATGCTTGCAGAGCAACTGTTTCAGGTAATTGATGTTTTAATTAAGTCAAGGTTGAAACACTTTTAAAAACACATTAGCACGTATCCCTACTTAGTATACACAGTATTCAGGATGTAATTTAATTGTTGATGCTTTTATTCATAATCTTAACGCACTTTAATGTCAAAATCATAAATATCTGTACACCGAGTAAATGTAGATTTTAGATTATACCACAGATTTAAATGACATAAGGAACTGGGCTGAATCTGTATTGCCTCCGGGATTCATTTGGAGTTTACTCAAATTTCAACACTTAGCTATCCATATTTTTAAAAACTCTTTTACACAAAAGTAAACTTGTACAGAAAGACCCAACACTAAGCCTATATAGTTCTTCACAGAAGAGTAGAAATTCATAAAGGGAAGCAAACACCTAACACATAAAGAGTAGCAAACATCTAACAAAGGAGTGATGATATGAAAAGCACACAAAACTCAAGCTTCAAGAGCAAATGACTAAACTCAGGGATCTTCCCTTTAACCAAGAATCTCACTTGTTTTGAGTAAAGCTGTGGAAATATGTGGTGTTTCTGTGGCATTCCAAAAGATTAAAGGCAAGGACGTGAATTTATTTTTACCAAAAAGAGTATAGAAAAAAAGCAAATCTCAAAAAATACAGAAACACATTATGTTCTCTCAAATTAATTCATTTGCACCTCATCTGTATCCTAGCATCACAAAGCTCATATTTACAACTTCTATACAGTTCTCCTATTAACACCAGGATTCCTTTGGCTTAATGTCTACCTGTTCATGGCATCCAGGTATCTAAGCAGATAAGCACAAGATATGACTAATAACTGCTTTCTGTAACCTGAAGTGAGTAAAGCCATTACCCTTAATTCACATGTGGTTCCAATTCACTAATTATCACAAGCATAGAACTGCTACATATACCCAAATTATTTCTATGTTGTCTAACAATGGTCATAATTAGATAACAGGTGATTTTTTAAAAATTTGCCCAGACCATACAAGGTAATCAATTCTCCAGCTAAACCAGTTTCTCCTTTGTTGAGCAGCTAGGCAAAACCTCGAAATAAAATCAAACAAATGAAAACCGATAATTTGTGTATAAAGACAATATTTTTATTTCATCTCCCCTAATGTTTTTTCCTGCTCAAAAAAAGTATAAAGGTCTTTTAGAAGTGCAATGGGTTAGGTCCCCTTTGTTGGAAAGATCTGAAGTCTTCATGCACATGGTAAAGGCATTAGCTTAATCAGTTTCCGAAAGTTCAAGTTGACTAGCCCTCAAGTGAAGAGAGGTACAAAGTAATAACTAATTTTCAACCATGAGTCAGAGAAATCAAACATCTAGTTTGGAAATAATAACAATTTAATAGACAAACAAAACATTATCACAGTGAATAAAATATTAAAGCATTGTCCTTTCTTCATTCAACAGCATGAAAAGTTTTGTTGTCATACATTGATAACTCTTTAAAACTGAATTAATAAAAAAGAAAGACTGCCACAATACACAGAGACACAAATTTAGCACTGCAGACATTATACAAATAAGCAAAATACATAGTGCCCATGTTTAGAGCTTTCTAGAAATCTCATCATATGATAACTCACCAATTTATTCAATGTTACATCTCAGACAAAATGAACATTAAAAAAAAAGCCTTAGAAATATATAAACCCAAACCACAAAACATCTCCTAAGCATATTTACTCTAAGTACAAATGAATTTCTGGAAATTGCATTCACAAAGCTATCTAAACTAGATTTTATGAAATCATAAATGTATTTAGCTATATCATGGGGTTTAAATTCATTGGACCACATCCCACATGTACTTTCTCATCATACTTACCTTGGGCATACATATTTTCAAAGTTAATAGCTATGCAATTAAAATCAAACTGCTATTCTAGTTAAGTGTCAATTCGTTCTGAATAAGAATATTGGAATTGGCCCACTGTAACTATATCACACAACAAATATTTCATCACAAACAAGTAGTCTTAGTAATGTCCCCTTTCTAAAAGTTACAAATATTTTTATGTTAATCATCATTAATGGGCTTTAGAGACTAAAATGCTGTTTTTATTTTTGTCTAGTTTCTGTGAGTATTCTATTCCCCCAACCTGTAATCTGCTAAACAATTTCTTCTCATAAATATATACATTCAGTTTCACATCACGAAAATAAGTTCATTAACTCAAATCACCTAGCATATGTTTTTATTTGAAATAAACTGTGGAAGAACTGGAATCAATTCCAAAACCAACTTAAAATGGGGATAGCAACATGTCAAGCTGCACTCTGCCCCTCTATTTTACTTCCTTGAAGAATCTTTTCAAGCAGGCTATCAACTTTGTGTGTCTCTTGCTAATTCCTCTGCCTGGACTACAACATACAGGCTTGCACATAAACCTAAACCTTTATATCTAGGCACAACTCAGTACAGTACAGCAAAATACTTAGGTTGTCAGCACTTCAAACTGCTAGAGAGTCTCATTGATTGTTTCTAGGTTTTCATAGCCACAATTCACCCCAAATTGTTATAAGTTTAAATTAAAGAAATCCTATAGACTTTAGTATACATTGGGGAAAAAAGCAAGTCTTCACACACTTCTACTAATTAATTTAAATGGAATCTCTTTCAGGATAAGGGGTGGGACTAATTGAGCAATGTGGTTAAATAAATGTTTTAAGGAAAGACTCAAATGAAGGTTTCTATGAACAATAACTGCTTTATGAGAAGTTCATTCTCCTTAGTTCTTCTCAGAGAACCTGAGGAGGACAATAAACAATAGAAAAGTGTATCTCAAAGACAAATGGCCATATCCTACCATGAAGTTGACTTTGATGCAAATTCCTTGATGTTTTTCATTTTCTTTAGTACCGCAGCAAAGCAGGTATTCGGTTAATACCACCCAAGGGAATGAGGGCGGGTTTCCTCTTGGCAAGGGAGAATGTACAGAGGGAACAGGCATCTCAACGGGCATAGTAGACCACAGAGAGTGACATTAACTTAAGACAGAAGACTCCTGAGAGCCATTCCAGGGGACTGCATCAGCAGGAGTATGAGGAGGTATTCATACTTTGCACATAGATATGTCTTACAGCAACCTTCCTCTGGTATCCACCTGCCATGATAGAATATCCATGATTACAAAAGAGGGATGAGCTCCTTCCTAACTCTCCACAGATACCTCTTCCAAGCATACACAGTGCACCTCTGCTGTCTGTCTGCCAGTGCTCAGTGAAATTCTGTCCCTTCTCTGGGAAGACTCACTGCTATCAGTGCTCTATGAAGGCTGAGTTTATACAGTTTTGCTTCTTTGCTAAACCCTAAGTAGAAATGAATGTTTTTACTTCCAGCATACAGGAAAACCAATCAAGCCAACATATGGCCAAAGGCTTTGTTAACGTCATGGATACTAATCATAAAGAACATAAAAGAAAACAATTATAAATTTCTAATTTCAAACATGGCAATATGAGTCAAATTTCTTATTTTGCATATCAGCTAAGAAGGAGGTGCCATACAGTCTAGAAATTCATGACAAACACACTGGCAAAACCCATAAACCATAAGAATAACAAGGCTCGAAGGGACAAGGCTGACAAAGACGACCCCAAGGGTGACTTTCTTAGATACCAGTAAGTAGATCCCTAAGGGTAAAGAGCTAAAGTACAGCAAACCTAGCAACCACACTAACACCCGGATGGATGTCTGAAACAGCAGGGATGTACAGTTCCACACAGTCCAGTTGTGTGACACAGTGGTAACAGAGTCGAAACTTGCAGGCCTGTAAAATTCTACCACAGGAGTGGAGCTCAGAGATGGGGAGCTCTCTCTCTGTACCTCCATGATGGTTATGACCAGGCAATTGGAGGATGTGTGAGAAGGACTGACCAGAGAGGCCAGCCTCTTGGGGGTCAGCAGCAGCTCAGTGGGGTTCTCTGGCAGGCACTTCTTCCCTTTGCCTCCACAAGTCAAGTTTACCAGGATGTTGTTGTCATCGGGTAGGCTACCAACTTCTTCATCTGGCAGGCAAGTCTCAAACCTGCAGAAAGGACAGACGATGACACCCTGTGGAGAGTCACCAAAGTCTATGATCTTGTAGAGGCATTTGGCACAAACCCTATGACAACACTCCAGCACTTTGGGTTTCCTCTGTTTCAGATTGTATCGATTATAACAGATCTTGCACTCCAGCTCCTCAGAGACCTGAGACTCTGCAGTGTCTTCAGGCGGTTGACTGGCCATCTTGAATTGTGTATACAATCTCCTGCCAGATGTGTCTTGTTGAAGAACAGCTTTGATTAAGGTGCCCCTCTGAATATCATATCATCCCAAACAGACAGAGATGCAAAAAGGATGGAAAAGAAGTGAGAGAAGCCAGAAATCTTCCAGGCATTTTCATCTTCTGCATACAACTCTGTCTCAAACGCATATTTATAAAGGCCACATGACGGGTCTGTAAAGAAAAAAAGAGATTCTAATGTAATGAACAGTTTGCTGAAAAGGTATTTCTGAAAAGTGCTTTATAAAATGTTCTGAGCGTCAAGGATTAAAAGCAATAGCCTTAAAAGGTTAAATCTCATCCCGCACCTTTGGGAGGCTGAAGTAAGTAGATTGCCTGAGCCCACGGGTTCATGACCCGCCTGGGTAACTTGGCAAGACCTCATCTCTACAATAAATCAAAAACTAGCCAGGCGTGGTAGCGCGTGCCTGTAGTTCCAGCTACTTGGAAGGCTGAGGCGGAAGGATCACCGGAGCCCAGCAGGTTGAGGCTGCAGTGGCCGGGAGTGGCCATTGCACTCCAGTCTGGGGGACAGAGTGAGACTCCAACTCAAAAAAAAAAAAAAAAAAAGGTTAAATCCCTGTCAACTTCATATATTTCTGTCCTCTGGACAGGAAAGTGTTATCTCCATGCTTAGCTGTTTCAGTCCACAAATATGACAGCAAAGAAATTAAGAATTCTAATGGGTATAAAATACACTATAGGGCTAGCTACGTGCTTTTGGGCATACTTTTTTTAGTCTAGATACAAGAGATTTTCACTCTGAAATTTGTTACAAATTCTGGCCTCTTTGAAACAGAATAGGGTATGTATCAGAAATAGTAGACTAATTCAGAGTATTGTTGGTATAAACACCAGGTGTCTAAATACTCTCAATAGTGCTTAGGAACACACAAAAGAAAGGAATCTTGAGGACAAATGTTAAAATGTGTTTTAGAGAGTACTTTGATAGAGATGAGAACATATTTATGTAGAGCAGACTGTTCTTGCTTTCTCGGTGTAAATACATTTGTTATATAAACGTCTTTATTGTTTGGCTATTCAATTTCAAATTTTTTGTTTCAATACTACTGTTGAAAACTATAGTTGTGCATATACATTCACTCAAAGAATGAGGCATATAACAGCCAATATAAGCCTTATAAACAAGTCAAGTCTAACCTCCAAGAAAGAGAAGTAAACAAAGATAACACACAGTTATCACTCCAGACACGAAGAACTTCTTATGCATGGCTATCAAGAAACACTCAACATTCACCTACTCACTCACTTTATTTCACATAAACTCTCTTTCTATAAAAAACAGAAAGTGCAATACAATCTTCATTCCTTAATATTACTATTACTGGCCACTCCTGGCTTTGGACAAATGGCTGAAGGTTGATTTCATATGCACAGTCAGTTTTCAATGATCAGAAGTAATGGAAGAAGGCAGTAATATAGAAAATCTCCAAATCATTTTCCTTTGGTTTTAATACATGTGGTACTTTTGGTAGTAGATTCACCTAAATTATGTTTTCCTTAGAAAAATATTAAAATTTATTTTAATTTCTGAGCATAACCCCAAGCAATAATAGCAGAAAGCTATCACGGCAGTTCTGAGAGTAAAGTGTAACTATGCTAGAAATTAAAATTTGCTATGGATCATACTGCACTAACAGAGAAGAGGCAGGGGGTAGTAAACTTGGATAATTTTGAAAATCATGAATAGCTGATTTGTGAATACATATTACCTTCTTTTTTATTTATAACTTTGATTAATTTTTGCATTGACTTTCTATTCTACAAGAATGAATAATGGATAGCAGCAGTAAGATATATACTTGATGGCAAAAGGAAGTCAATCAATAGAATCTTTGGTGGTAGGTGACAAGCCAAAAATGTTAGTAGGATTTTTAAAAATAGTTTACTATACATGAATGCCTGCACTTCAAAATTGCGACCATGAACCAATCCCTATGTATCCAGCCTGACACACACACACACACTTTCTTTTTCCTGCCTGACACACACATACACAGACATAAACATCAACTCTTTTGTCCCAGAACCTTCCACGTGCCCTAATAATTTTCTTCATTCTTGATCCTGATCCTGTTCAGGATACACATGTCCACGTCACTGCAGACCATGACTTGCCCAGAAGTCCACAGAGCTGGTGCTTTTTTCTTCCTGTGAGGTGACTTCTCCAGGATGATAGCCAAGGATCAAGAGAGTCTTCTATTCTGCTCACCACGCCCAGTCCTAGCTTCCTTCACAGAATAGTCCCTATCTCTGGGCAGCCTCATTGGTGATCCACTTCCTGGAAAGCTCTCATTCACTCCCTGCTGAACAAAGGTCTCTTATAACAGCCCACTGGTAGCCACACACAAACCAGTGGCCCATCCAAACAGAACTTGTCATGTGTTCTTTGCAGCTACCTTCTCACCCAGCCTTAATGCCCTCCCAAATCCAGAAGTATTGGAGGTGATAGTGTAGGATTAGCAGCAGTAATTGCCACCATAGCTATGGAAAGGTCTGAGGTATGTGAAGTCATGTAAGAAAGAAAAGAAAGTATGTAAACACATTCATAAAAATATCAGGAAAAGAGTCGTCTGGGTTCGGTGGCTCAACCTGTAATCCCAGCACTTTGGGAGGCCGAGGCAAGTGGATTGCCTGAGCCCACGGGTTTGAGACCAGCCTGGACAACTTGGCGAGACCTCATCTCTACAATAAATCAAAAATTAGCTGGGCGTGGTGACGTGCGCCTGTATTCCAGCTACTTGGAAGGTTGAGGCAGAAGGATCGCTGGAGCCCAGCAGGTCGATGCTGGAGTAGCCATGAGTGTGCCACTGCACTCCAGTCTGGGCGATAGAGTAAGACTCCAATTCAAAAAAAAAAGAGAGAGAATGTCATACATCCAATGAGGATGACAAAGCAAAACTACACCTCTATAGGCACAGAAAGCTTGAGCAGCCACATACAAACATCAACAAAAAGTGTATGTGTGAGAATACAGTATATCCTCAGCATTTGATGGTCAGCTGGCCACATTCATACTTTCTGTACCAAGCTTCTAACCATTAGGAGAAGAGTAGCAGGAACGCTCCATGTTGGGCCAGACACAAATTCTAACTGATAATTATGTGAACCCACATTATTTCTTTAGCATTATTGAGATATTGTTTGTAATGAAGCTTTCTTTTTTCACAGAAACACTCTATCAGACTTTTGAATATGTTAAGATATAGTGTTACGTGATCATGTTTATCTGTATAAAAATTTACACTGGTGCTTCTTGGTAACAAGCAAAGAAAATACTAAATGATCAAATAGCCAATAAAAAAGATACCTACTCTAGTTTCAAGGCCACCTCTAGCAAACCCACTTCATCAGATTGAAAGCCTTCATCAAGTCCTGCCCCGAAGGGTGGCACTTCTGGGCAGGATTGGCCGACAGCCTTGAGCTCTGGTGGCATCCCTGGAAATACAGCCAGTCTGAGTATTTCTTCCTGGAACAGCAGAAAACAGCATGGTGATTATTCCTCTTGAAACGCTGGACTACTAACTGCTAGGGTTCTTGAAAAATTTTTCATCTGTCTCATTATGACTCTAAGGTCCCTCAAAGAACTTGAATAACAACCTAAAATCTATAACTTTATAGGGTTACCATTAGTCAGAGTTGTTATTTGGTCCTCTAGGATATTCATTCCAGCGCATTCCCACCCTGCCTTCACTCCTGGCAAAAGCGGTGGACAACAATCATGATGCAGAATGAAAGAAGCCTGACCCAAAAAAGCACGTGCTGAATGAGTCCATTTATAGAAGGTTCAAAAGGCAAGCAAAACTAAGCTACAGTGTTGGGGTGGGGCAAGCTTAGGTGATAAAGCTATGAAGAAAAGCCAGGAAGTGATCAGTCTATAAAGCCTCTGAGTCAGGATAGCGGATGCCTTTGAGGAGGAGGGGCAGTGTGAGAGTGAGCTTGCACAGGGTATGGAGGAGCTGATCATTCTTGACCTAAATCATATATATATATTTAGCTTTTGATTGTGAAAGAACACTAGTACAGGAACTGTGCTGCGTGATGGTACTTATGAGCGTTCACTTTGTGCTATACCATCTTGCAGTACAGTTCCTGTACTAGTGTTATCTTTCACAGTCAAAAGCTAAATATATATATATATATGATTAAATATTTTAGCTATATAACAGATTTTTCTACATACAAATTTTTTCTATCAATAGATATTTTGAATAAATTTACTTTTTCTACATGATCTGTATGTAAGCCCATTACATTTTTTTTACAAAATTGAAACATCAGTCATCTCTCTATCACCTAATATTCAGACGTTACTATAAATCAGTATTAAAATGGATGGAAACTCCAGGATGAGCAAGTCTGCAGCATTCCTTGATAAGAACAAGTGCTGAAAGTGTGTCTCACCAGGCACTAGGGAAAGAATCTGGTACACTAAAATTGCCATAAAAATAAATACAGCCAGACTCGGTGGTTCAGCCTGTAATCCCACGCCTTTGGGAGGCTGAGGTAGGTGGATTGCCTGAACCCGCGGGTTCGAGACCCGCCTGGGCAGCGAGACCTCATCTCCACAATAAATCAAAAAATCAGCCAGGCATGGTAGTGCGTGCCTGTAATTCCGGCTACTTGGAAGGCTGAGGCAGAAGGATCGCCGGAGTCCAGCAGGTTGAGGCTGCAGTGGCCCCACTGCACTCCAGTCTGGGCGACAGAGTGAGACTCCAACTCAAAAAATAAATAAACAAACAAATAAATAAATAAATAAATACAAACAGCTTTATTTTCCTAGAAAAATATATAAAATTTCAAATATGTGAAACTGATATTCGCTTAACAAGTCTTCAATCCTTTTATAAATCCTCAGGAGGTAAGACTATACAAATAGATAATTTCCTACGGTAATTCTCATAAATCAACTTGAGCTCCTGGATTATTGGTCAAATTATTATTTTCACGGCCCTAAGTGTACACTACTTACTCTTTAGCTCAAATCCACTCACTTGGCTACTTAAGTCTCTTGACAGTGAAGATGCAAACTTCGCTTGCATTTTGAAGCAAGGTCCTCCAGGTGGACATCTGCTGTTTTTGTCGACCTAGGATGTTTTTTCTCCTTTAAATCACATCTTCCCTTCCCGATTGTCCTCTCACCCCCTACTCCCTATCCCCTAGTCACTCAAATTATGAGATTGTGGTAGGGCTACACTCAATGCAGCTCCTCTTTCTCTCCACAGGTATGGACTTGGGACTCAGGCTGGCTGGTCACAGTGCTCCACTATGAGCCTCTCAGAGCTCCTGCCCAGAATATTTTTTATTTGAAGCTAGAAGAGGAGACAGGCCAGGGACCGGGGAGGGGGCACAGAACCCACAGTATCAAGGAACTGCCATGCCATCAACAGAGAGAATAAGAGGGAATGAAGCCAAAAAATACAAAAAGAAATAAAAGAAAGCAGGAGGCAGAAATATAGGCAGAGGAAAACAGAGACACTCCTGATGATACCTGAACTAAGTTTCTGGATCCAATAGCATATAAAAGCTTCTATGCGTCAATGAATTCCCTTTTTTGCTTATACTAATTTCTTGGTTGAATTTCTTTACTTAACTCAAAGAGCCCTAATACAGTTACCATGCTGTACTTGACTTTGATAATGTATTGTATGTTTAAATCTAGATTTCTACTTAGCACTACAGAAATTATACATAAATAATTGCAAAAAAAAAAAAAACACAGAGGCAATAGGCATTCTCTTTTAAAATTTCACTTGTACATGTGTGTGCACACATGCATAGACATGCACACACACATACACACATTTACACACATAAATATACAAATGTCATCATAAACATTATTTTGTTATTAGTTGTTTTTGTATGTATGTGTGTTTTTATTTGGTTCTTTCCTACTCCATCTGTAACAGCCTGAATGCCACCCCTCTCTCACCCCAGAACCCATATTAACTACCTGTTTTCTCTATGTAGGTGGTCCACAACTTAAGATGGTTCGACTTACTATTTTTCAACTTTACAATGGTGTGAAAGTCATACACATTCAGTAGAAACTGTATTTCAAATACCCATAAAACCACTCTATTTTTCATTGTCAGTATGGTATTCAATAAATTACATGAGCTACTCAACACTTTATTATATAAAGTAGCTTTGGGTGAGATGAATTTGTCCAACTGTAAGCAAATTTAAGTGTCCTGAGCACATTGAAAGTAGGCTAGGCTAAGCTACGATGTTTGGTAGATTAAGTGTATTAAATGCATTTTTAACTTTAGGTATTTTCAACTTCCGATGGATTTATTGGGACATAACCTCATCATAAATTGAAGAGTATCTATATTTCTCCATGTGTATATAAATATAAAGACACAAATAAGCACAATTTTTTTTCTAAGCAGTAAACTATACCCGGTTTTCTGCATCTTGCTTTTCTTATTCAGTAATAGCTCACTAAGATCTCTCAATTCAACTGATATAGCCCTAAATTGCTTTTATAATGGCTGCATAATATTTCACCATTTGAATGTATTGTAATATATCCAAACATTCCTCTCCTAGTGAGCATTCATTTGTCTCCGTTTTTTCCCCAACATAAGTAATACGGCAGAACAAGACCTTGTAATCTACATCCTTACACATGAGTGTTTTTATTTTTCTAAGAGAATAAGGAGTGGAATTCCTGGATCAAACAGATACTACTTCTAACCTATGTTGCCAGATTGTTTCCCAAAAAGGTTGTAACACATAATTCAACCAGTAATATGAGTATTCTTTTCCCCTAACATCCATAGTTATTGAACTTCTAAGTTTTTGCCACTCTAGGGGTATTCTTTCCATTCTTTCTGTTTTTCTACTTTTTATTAGTATCTATGAATTTTATTATATGCTTTTTCAGCATCTATTGGTGTGATATGATTTTCTGCCTTTAATTTGATCATGTAATAGATTGTCCTGATAGGTTCTTACTTTTGTGTTCTTGAAGGAAGCCCTGCTTGATCATAGTTGGGTTCTCAAATACACTGACAGGTTCTATCTGCTGCCATTTTATTTAAAATTTTTGCAACTATACTCAAAATTAAATTGGTCTCTAGACTTTTTTATGCTCTATCAGGTGTTGTATTAAATGTATTTTTATTTTATAAATGAATCAGGAGGTTTTCATCCTCTTCTGGAACAGTTTAAATAACAATAAAATTATTTGTTCTCTAAAAGTTACATAAAACTCAGCTGTAATTCCATATGATTCCACTGCAATTTTCAATGGTAGATCGTTAATCACTTTTCCATCTCTCTTAGGACTGTTGTCCCATCCAAGTTTTCCATTTCTTCCTGAGTCAAATTTGGATATTTATATCTGGCAAAGGAAAAATCCACTTATTCTGGTTTTTCAAATTCATTGCAACAGAGTTGAGCAAATTCTATCTTTATTATCTCCTTTTCATCACCCCTGCATCTCTGATTATGTCCCTTTTCTCACTAACTTCTAGATTTTTTTCTCTTTATTAAATTTCCTAGTCAAACACACATATCCTTATGCCTGCTTTATTGTGCTTTTTGAAGACCCAACTATCATATGTACTTTTCCTGCTATTTTTTAATTTCACTAATTTCAACTTTTATCTGTATTATTCCCTCTAATTTATTTTAGTTTGGTTTGTTTTGTTTTCTTCCATTTTATAATAAAAGCACATTTTGTCTTCATTTTTAAATAATGAAAATATCTAAAGGCTATAAAATTTCCGCTGATTACAGCTTTCACTCTATCCTATAGCTTGTGGAATGCATCCTTTTCCAGATAGCTTGTGATTTGACTTTTAATTTCTCCTTAGATACAGTAGATAGAGGTTTTTTAATTCTAAGTAGTAAAATTTCTTTTTATTACCTTCTGTTATTTATTTCTAACATTAATAGATTACGATTAGAGAACAAGATCTATAATAATCTCTTTTTCTTGGTATCAATTAAGGTACCCTTTTTGGTCAAGTATATGATCAATTTCTCTAAATAAACCAGAAAAGAATATTCTGTGTACAAGGGGTATAAGATTCTAACATATCTACTAAATTTAACTTTTTTATGTATTCAATTTCTCTATCACCAAGTTATGTGCAAGGTTATGACAGGCTGAAACAAGGTTTATTAAAGTGTCTCACTATAATTATATGTGTATTAAAGTCTCACTATAATTATATGTGTATTTCTAATAGTTTTATTTTACAGATTTAGTGGCTATATTACTTTATGTATACAGATTTATCTTCTTCATAAATGCTGCCTCATTACATGTCTTTTCTTATTTTATGTATGCCTTTAAGTTAAATATGACTTTTGCTAACCTTATATTGCTAGTTCTGAGTCTGCATTTGGCTGGGAGGTTTGTCCATCCTTTTATTTTCATCAACAACCACTTCAAGTGTTTCTTACAAACAGCTTATTACTGGGTTTTTCTTTTTAGCTCAGTCTGACAACTTTCCCATTAAAACATTTAATACATCCTTAATATTTGTGAATTTTCAGGGTTCATTCACATTTAACACAGAGACTGTTTATTATATTTGTACTAATTCTTGCTTTCTCTTTTGAGTTAACTGATTAAATTTTTAAAAATTCCCTTGTTATGTTCTCTCATCTTGAAATCTATGTTTCTGGTCAACTTTTTATTCAGTTATTTTTGTTTGGTAATTTTTTTTTTTGTACTTTCATCTGAAAACAGGTGATGATACTTCTGAAACCTTATATAATAGTAGATGTCTTTCATTCTGACAGGGAGATGGTAGCTTGGCTATGTTTGGGATGTTCCGGCTGCTGGCTTTTTCTCTCCACAGTCTACAGAAGTGACTTCACTACCCCTAGTTTCCTGTGTCTTAGATGAGAAATCTGCCGCCAGTCTGATACATCTTCATGGTAGATATTTTGCTCTCTCTTTCTAGAAGTTGCTAAGATTTTCCTCCTTGTTCTTAATAGTTTAAGAACTTTCCAATGTATGCAGAGGTATCTTTTTTCATAAATCTTGCCTGGAACTTGATAAGCCATTTGAATTTACAGACTCAAGTCCTAATTTTTAAGCTAAAAAATGTGTTTCTTATATTTGTTTAATTATTGCCTTTCCTCCATCTGTTCCTTTTTCTCCTTCTGGCTCTCCTGTTACTCACATGTTATGCTTCTTAGATCTATTTTCTCTTGTGATTTCCATTCCTTTATATTTTTGTTCTGTGCTTTCAGATTCTTCCTCTTGACCAACTAGGCTACCAATGCAAGTCTCAAAAATGATCATCATCTCCTTAAATTCATTTACTAAAGCATTTTATCAGAAATTTATGTATTTCATCTCTAGAAAGTCTTCCTGTGCTGCATTTACATCTCCTTATGTGCTCTTTCTATTTTCTGTCAGGTTATCATCTGTCTGGCTGCCGCTCTATCGCCTTAAGCGTGGGTTCTGTCTGTTCTCATAGACTGTCTTCTCTTCGGCTGAGGTGTCATCATTTTTCTTTGTTATATCACTGAGGTTCAGGTCCGATTGTTGAAGGACCCATGAGACTGCAGTTCTATGAATGATGGGAATCACAGTGGTCTCTATTTCTGTTTAGCAGTACAGCAATGGGCAGGCTTCCAGGGCACTGTCAAGGCTTTTTTTCTGCTCTAAAGCCTACATATAGCCCAACTGTTGATATTCTCCTTGATCTCATATGGAACACACACACACACACACACACACACACACACACACACACACACACACAGTAGGGCGGGACAATTTTCACTTTTTCTCACAAGTTCCCCAACCTCTGTAGATCAAGTTCATTGCAGTATCCAATGCATTCTGATCCTCCTACAGGATTTATTCAAGGCCAGTTTTCAGTGTCAGCCCCGGAAGAAAATTCCCATCTGTTCGCCCCTTCCCACCCTCAACTTCCACAAAGCTTGGGGTTTCACCTGCACTCAGGGGCTTGCTGCTTTCAGGGGTAGTCTGGGTCAGGAGAGGTAGAGTAGAATGGAAAGGAACAGGCTAGAAAGCCACTTTAGCTTGCTGTCTTCCCAACATCCTCACTAACTGTAATTCCTGAAATTTTTTCCCCAATATTTTACCTGAATGGGAAACATGGGAATTTGTGATAAAGGTTTAATTTGGGGAGAACATTGTCGATAATAATCATGTTTAGTGACTATTACATAAAGATGTATATTGGAGACTCAAAAAGGGGAGAAGGAGGTGTGGAGGAAAGAAAATTCACAAATGGGGTACAATGTGTACAGACAGCAGTTGAGGGTACTCGTAAAGTCCAGACCAAAACTATTTGTACACCCTAAAGTAATTGAAATTTTTAAAAAATGACATTTATTCTTAAGTTCATAAAGATTTTTGAAATTTACTTTTTAGAATATTCCTTTTTGTGTATTCTTTTGTTTTGATTCCTTCATAGAAAACCATCTGACGCCAAGAATCCATAAACTGGACACCCAAGGGTACAAAAATTAATTTATTTTCCCCTTGGCTATTGTTCTAAACAATATCTTTCAAGTTCAAGTTAATTCAGAAAGTTGGATTACTACATACTCGCCATGAGATAAGAATTCTTTACAGTTGTCTATTTCAAAAAGCATCCATTTTTTTAAAAAAACGTACATTTCTTGGGCCTCTACTATTTAGATCTTGAACTGTTTGCAATCTTCTTCCCCACTTTTAGTTAAGTCTTTCCCGAGATTACAAAAGAAGTCAGGACAAAAAATGTTAAAATATGATAGAACTCACACACACAAAAAATACAGAGCTGTCACTGGGATTCTATGGTTTGCCTATTGAGGGTTCTGTTCTGTGTTTTACTCCACTGTGTATGCAAATTAATTTTACATGTCTTACAGTGAGTTTCATTTCTCCAAAATATTTCACATACAGTCTGAACCACACTCACAGAGTCTATAGACCATTTTAATTTGGCATAAACAGGACAGATTGTCTCTTTCTCCTTATAAAAAGACAACTGTCATGTTTCGACTTTCATTTCTTGGATACTCCTCCCATCTTGGAAAATAAATATTATAGACATTGCTCTCTAGATGATGAGACAATATATTGTAACAAGAAACTGATACAAGTCAAGGTATTGTCATTTTCATCATCTATGGTTTCTGTTTTTAGAGATGGTGCTAAATACTTGCTCTTATATTCAATTTTTTATATGCAAAATGGAGTATCACTCTTCAAACATTTTCATTTCTCGATCATCAGTATTTTATGATGTCCTCAGTTCTTTGACTAATAACTCTATCCCCCAAAACATATGAGAGATTCTGGCACTTGTAGCATCATTTTTCTTTGTGACTATCAAGGCAGAACATTGGTTTTTAAGCTCAGCTATTGATAAATTATACACACCTGCCATCTCTCTGACACCAAATCACTCATTCACAAAACCCTGTGCTTCCTTATCTTATTATTTATGGCACTTGAGTTTTAAATTAAACCACACATGTGGCATCTAATTCCCCCAAAATTCAGTTTTTCCACCTAAAGATTTAGTAGTTGACTTCTAGTTAGAACTTGAAAGACTCACATTACTATTTAAAATTACTAACAATAATACGTTGGTCTCAGCAGTTGCAATTATCACAGTTCTTCCTTAGGGAACATTAACAATATTTGAACTTTTTATAGGTGACAGTCTCAGAATTGAGGGTTTTGCTATGCCTTTTCGTTAAAAAAAAAATCCTTCTTGGTATTGCAGAAGGTTCCAACTAAAAAAAATCCTAATAGGCTCAACAGATGCCAAGCACTCATTCTTGAAGGATCACCAGCTTACTCTAAAAGAATCTAATCTGCAATCCCCATAACCCCTAATGGTCGGTTGGCAGCATAAGGAGAAATTCCACAAAGTCTCCTTCAACAATTATAACTCTTACTTTACTCTTCCCCCAAGTCCAAGAAATTTCATTTGATGGAGATTCATAATCTATTTATTAGGATACAGCCAAGTTAATGATCTAGCAATCTCAGTTATTAATTTTGGAGGAGAAGTCACTATTTTTATATATGAAGTAGTGATTTATGATGTGCTGTCTGCCAGCAGTTTGAAACCAATAAATGTCCAGCAATAAAGGAGAGAAAACAGGTACTCCTCATCTATATCTAGTTCTTCATATCTGCTTTCTTCAGGACCCTGGATGTGCAGCCAGGACCATGACCATCTCTCGCAGGCAGTCTTGAAATGGAAGCACACAGCATCTGGAGTCAGGAGACCTAGACTTGGGACCTGTCTCTGACACTGACTGGTGATGTGGTCTTGGACTAAGAGATAATACCTGCTTCACAAAGTGGATATGAGGAGTCAATAAAATCATTTAGGCATAAATACTATGCATAAATAAGCACTACATGGATGCTACTAGACACTTAGAAATAACATATCCACTGATATTTTTAAAGTACTTCAGCACTCTAAACTGGTAGTAGATAGAATATGCATTGAACACCGCATCAGAAGGTACACAGGTTTTCTGTCTTCAGATAGAGCAGGCAGTAAGTAAAGCAAGGAAGTATAATCTACCAATTTAGCGATATTGTAATACCTTCCACTATTTGATAAGTCAAGAGGGAATGCCATTGTTTTTCTTTTGTTTATACTGTCTATATGGGACACTAACAAACAATGTATGTCTTATAAGTTCGGTTTTGTTTGGTTTTTTTTGCTTAATATCTTACTCTTTATTTGGATGGGACACACAAAGATATGACTTTAAAAGATCACAGTCTAATAGAAACATGGCCTGAAAATTACTTTATTAAAAATGACTGAGTTCTCTTCCATTAAACTGATCTCTGTTCAAAGAATTTCTTCCTCCATAATTTCCCTTGGCCAAAATTTAATAAAACTCTAACTTTATATTTTAAAAAAAGTCTACAGAAATTAACATAGGTTCCTTGTACCATGTCTACAATTTCAAACTTAGGTAGAAGTAGGTTCATTATTTTGGTACATATTTCCCTAAACGAAACTGATACTCTACACCACATGCATGTGTGCACACACATGCACATAGGCACACACACACATACACACATAAATGTTCTCTCTTCTTCCAAACCTCTGTAACTGCCTTTCTTTTGGAAGGCAGAAGTAACAGACTTATTGATCCAAAAAAGTAGAGTTACACTCCTGAAGCCAAGGCTGAAAATCACACTCTTCATCAATATATTAGTGATTGATAGGAAAGTCATCTTTAACTAGTATACGGCGCCGGGCTTGGTGGCTCAGCCTGTAATCTCACGCCTTGGGAAGCTGAGGTGAGTGGATTGCCTGAGCCCGCATGTTCGAGACCCGCTTGGGCAACTTGGCGAGACCTCATCCCTACAATAAATCAAAAACTTAAAAAAAAAAAAAAAACTACTATACGGCTCACTTAAAAGAGTTAACAGTTGGAGTTTAATTCTTGAGGGACTCATGACATAACTCTCTTTTGGTACTACCGTTTTCACATAACTATTCAACAAGTATATACTAAATGCCTATTATGTGTCAGGCAATGTGCAGTGATGCCAAGACAATCAAGACAGGGTTCCTGAAGGTAGAGGTTGACTGCAAAGGCAAATGGATCCTTTTGTGCCCTCATCTTGTCCCCCTTAGCCCTTGCCTTCTTCCCACTGACTACACCTTCCTCCTGAAACTGTCTATTCTCACAGTTTCCATGATGTCATAATCTCCCAATTTTCCTCCTACCCTACAGACCGCTATTTTCAATCATCTCTGTCAGCTCCTCTTATATGAAATCTCTCAGTGTTGGAGAACCCTTGTCCATGGTCTTGGGCCATTGTTCCTTCTCTGTTTGCACTCCTTCCCTTGGAGTGTTTCATCTACTGCAATAGCTCTGCCTCAGCAAATAACGACTCCCCCCATTGTGTCTGCAGCTCATTCCTTTCCTCGGAGTTCCAGAGTGCCTAGTGGATACCTCCACCTGCATCACTACAAACATTCCCAATTTAACATGTCTAAGATTTAAGTTTTGATCCTCACCTCTCACCCCCACCCAATTTCTTGCACAGTTTTCCCCATTTTAGTAGATGCACCACCATACTCTCAGTTTTTCAAGACAAAATCTAGGAGTCATCTTTGATTCTACATTATACTTCACTCCTCATATCCAATCCAGTGGCAAGTCAGTCAGTGATGCGTCCAAAGTGTCCCAATCTTCCAATTTCATTCCATCTCCATTACTAACATCGTGATCCAACCTTTGACCTTGTTTGTTACAAAACTGCCTTATTTAGCTTCCTGCTTCTGATCTTGCCTCACTATAGTCTACTGTCTTTGCAACAGCCAAAGTGAGTTTTTAAAAAATGTAAACTGGATCATATCTATCATCTGCTTATAACACTTCAGTAGTTTTCCACCACATGGAGATTAAAATGCAAACTCCATATAGCAAGGCACTGTATAGTCTGGTCTCTGTCTTTTCTCCAACCTCATCTTGAACCACTCACTGCCCATACTGCCTTCCTGCCACATTGGCCCTTATTAAGTTTCAAGAACAGTTCAAACTTTTTCATGCTTTGGGCTGTCTCCTCTGTGAAATGTTGTCCCAAGCTCATTCCTTCAAAGAGATCGCTGTTTTGTGTTGCCATAAAAGAATACTTGAGGCTGAGTAACTTATAAAGAAAAAGGATTGATTTGGCTCACGATTCTGGATGGCTGGAGAGTTCAAGACTGGGTCTCCGTATCTGGTGAGGACCTCAGGCTGCTTCCACTCATAGCAGAAGGTGACGGGGAGCCAGTGTGTGCAGAATCACATGGCAAGAGAGGAAGGAAGCAAGAGCGAGGGAGAAGTGGTACCAGGCTCTTTTTAACAACTGGCTCTGGAGGGAACTAACAGAAAGAGAACTCACTCACCTTCAAGAGAGGAAGAGAACTCACTCACCTTCAAGAGAGGGCATTTATCTACTCCAGAGAGACCCACCCCTATAGCTCAATACCTCTTATTGGGCCCACCTCCAATTTTGGGGATCAAATTTCAACATGAGGTGTGGAGGAGATGGACATCCAAACCGTGGCAGATCTCAAATAAAAAGTCTCAAGGAGGTCCTTCCTAATTAACTCATTTTTTAAAAATTCCTTACTCTTTTATTTTCTGTTACAGCTCCCTGCTTTACTTCTTTCCACAAACTTCACAAGGTCAATTTAACTAATTCGTTTGTTCTCAATTTCCACCACTAAAATGTAAATTCGAAGAATACAAGCACCACTGACATGTTGCTTTCCATTGTAGTTCAAGCAACTATCATAAGCCAGAACAGAGCAGAGATACTCAACAAAAAACTTGCCATATAAATATACTGAAATGTCTCCAAGACTCTTCCCACTTCCAACCATCTGTGATGGTATACCACACCCTTCTAAGTGTGGTAAAGTCAGCACTTTGTCTTGATAAATATTATTAGATACTATGCACTTTATAATTTAGGTATTTAATTATAAGTCGAATACCACAACATTTCCATAAATAAGTAATGAATCTGGTGAACTTCCCAAGAAATCTTTAATCATAAAAAATAATATGTAAAAAGATTCACAAGTCATAGCATGTAGGAAGTCCTCAATATATGTTGAACAAATAAATACATTGTATTCTTTATCTTCATCACATAAAACTTCAATTTGATAAATATTTGTTACACAATCAGTTTCAGGTTTAGGCTCCTCAAAGGTGTCTTTTAATAATGTTCAGAGAATAAAATTCCCATAGATTGTTTCTCTGTAAAGGTCCGGACATCTACATGAGGAGGTATAATTTGTCCTCAAAGCTTGTAAATTTCCTCTAAATGTTTCTTTATATACTGAGCAAAGTAGTTATCACTACAGTATCTCAACATTTACACCTTTCTCAAAATTATAATACAGTAAAAGCTAGAAAGATATTATTTTTTATATTATTCTAAAATAAAAAGTCACAAATAAAAACATTCTTCCATTTTATCTCTCCTGAAACTATTTTGTTCACTTCCCATAATTCTAAAGAATATATCATCTCTTCTTTAGCATTAATAAAAAATGACTACAAAACCTCCTGAAATGAAGTAGCTTGCTATTTACCAATGCCCAACTGTACTGACTCAGCAAAATGTGAGCAATCAAATTAATGAAATGCTTAAATTAATGTGCAAAAAGGTTTTTAAAGGAAAAAAATAGCTTTCTAAATTCTACCACATTTAATATATGCCTTAATCCAAGCATAACAAGAAGAAAAAGAAAGAGATTAAATTGAATTTATCTGTCCTGAATGTCTTTTCTCAATAGGGCTTTTAGAGTCAATCTTAATGAATGTGTCACTTTGCACACAGCAAAATAATGTGTCATTATTGATTGACATATATTCAACTGTGAAGATTAGGATAAAGTAAAAAGCTACAATTTTTAAAAATGAGATAAAAATGATACTTGAATAAAAAAGAAGCAGATTGTTAGAAAAGATAGTTTTATATTTATTACATATTAAGGGGAAGTGATTTTGTTGTGTAACAGACATACTAAACACTTTATTCCCAAAAGAGAAATTTTCTTTTTCTTTTTCCGTTTGTTTGTCTGTTTGTTTGTTTGTTTTTGCAACAGGGTCTGGCTCTGTCATCCAGGCTAGAGCTCAGTGACTCAATCTATCTTCCCACCCCAGCCTCCCTAGTAGCTGATACTATAGGCATGTGCCACCTCACCCAGTTAATTTTTTTAATTTTTTTTAGAGACAAGGTTTTACTATGTTGCTCAGGCTGGTCTTGATCTCCTAGGTTCAAGGTTGTCTTCTGCCTTAGCCTCCCAAAGTGCAGGGATTACAGGAGTGAGTCACTGCATCTGACCAGAAGAGAACATTTCTTATCAGCCTAGAAATGATAGGTTTGAGAGAAACTTTTAAGTCATGAAAAAAATTTTCTATATTCATGGTTGAGAGAAAAAGAGTTCAGCTATTGGTATTCATTTTTTTTTTTTTTTTTTTTGAGTTGGAGTCTCACTCCGTCACCCAGACTGG
>NW_007255420.1:1225177-1267148 GCF_000164805.1 Carlito syrichta
GTCTCGAACCCATGGGCTCAGGCAATCCACTCACCTTAGCCTCCCAAAGGCGCGGGATTATAGGCTGAGCCACCGAGCCCGGCTTGCTATTGGTATTCTTGAAGACGGTCATAATTAGTCTAGAAAATCTTCATAGAAAGAGGTTAAACTTAAGAAACTTTTGTAGTGAGCCAAGATATATTTAGTAGAGAAAGAATGTTTAGAGTAATCTTAAGTAAATGATAGACAGAAAATATTAGGCAACAGCACAGATAGGGTGCAATAGAAGATAAAAGTAGAGAGCCGGTCAACATTCACAATAGCTAAGATACAGAATCAAGTTAATATCCATCAACAGATGAATGTATTTTTAAAATGTGGTATTTAAACACAATGAAATACGATTAGGCCTTTAAAAAGAAAGAAATCCGTCATTTGCAGCAACATGGGTGAACCTGGAGGACATTGTATTATGCAAAATAAGCCAAGCAGAGAAAGACACATACTGCATGCTCTCACTCACATGTGGGAACTTAAAAAAAAAAGTTGAGTCCATGGATGTAGAAATTAGAATCGTGGGAACCAGAGGTTGGGAAGAGTTCCAGCTCCTCGGGAGGCTGAGGTAAAATCACTTGAGGCGAGAGGTTTGAGACCAGTCCAGGCAACATAGTGAGAGCTTATTTCTACAAAAATAAAAAAATGCAATGAGCCAGGCATGGTGGTATGCACCTGTAGTCCCAGCTACCGGGGAAGCTGAGGCCGGAGGACCGCTTGAGCCCGGGAGTTCAAAGCTGCAGGGAGCTATGATTGTGCAACTGCACTCCAAACTGGGTGGCAGAGTGAGACCCTGTCTCCAAAAAAATAATAATAAAAGTAAATAAAGGGTGGGAACGGTAGTAAGGAGGGGAGGATGGGAATGGGTTAGTTCATGGGCATAAAATTACAGCTAAACAGGAGTTCAGGTGTTCAGCAGCACTATAGGATGAACATGGTTAACTATAATTTATTAGAATGTTCACAAAACAAGGAAATGTTTGAGGTGATGGATATGCTAATTACCCTAATTTGATCATATATTGTATACATGCATGAAAATATCACTCTGTACCCCATAAATATATATAATTATAACATGTCAGCTAAAAATAAAATAAAAAATTACATACATAAGTTACAATTTAAAAAACAGCTGCTGGGAGACAACTTTTAGAAGGCTTTAAAGCCATCTTCAAAATTTTTTCATTGATCAACTAGCAACCAGGACTCTGTGAATAACATGAATGCAATTAAAACATACCTTAAGAAAACAACATACTTTACTCTTGGTTTTTATTTCCAATTGTAAAAAAAAAAAGTTTACACATCTTATATACTTAATAATAAATATAGAAAGAGAAGCATCAGAGCTCAGAATTACAGATAGAATTCTTAAAGGCATATAACTGAAATCATGACAAGAAGACTGGCAAGTGATGAGCTTCCCAAGGAAGTTAGAGAAGCTTAGAGAGAAGGAAAGTGAGAAATGCTGAGGACATAACACAAGACTAAGGGAACATAGGTTAGGAAGAGAGAAGAGAAAAAAAATCTAGAAGAGGACTCGGGGGTGAAGGTCATCCTCAAACCAAAAATAGAAAGAGCGGCCAGGAGGTATCAAAAGCAGCAAGCAGGTCAATAAAATAAACACTTGAAAGAGGACACACATAACCACAACTGAAGGAAAGACAGACTACAATGGTTTTTGGGAGAGAATCTGGCAGAAGCAGAGAAAATGCAGATGGTGAGTTTGAACAGCTCAAATAACAGAGAAAAGAAATGAGGAGCATTACCAGAACAGTCAGTTGGTTTAAATGAAATATGGATGATAAATCAGAAGAGACTTATCATATATATGTATATATATGATATGTAAAATAATGTCAAATTTGGGCTCTTTAAATATGTCCTTTTTTTCCTTACTTGGCACTAATAAGAAACCAAAGGGTATAAAATCAAATTTCAGACTGCAAGCTAACTAAATAATACTGCATTACAAAATTTTAAATGTTGATTTTGCTTAACCACAGTGATCTAGGCAAGATAAAAACAAGAATGTTAACATACATTTTTTAAAATTACGTAAAACTGTAGGAATCAATTTCTGAATTTGAAAAACATCTTTTTCTACCTAATGAAACTCTGAAAATTGTAGCATCTGCGGACAGAGATCATTGGTATGTTTTATAATAACAGTACAACTGAGACATACAAACCACTCTGCTATGGTCATATAATGCCTCAGAAGAACCACATGGCTGCAGTGTGACTGTTACAGACACTGGCCATAAGGCCCCTCCCATGTACCCACAGGGCCCAAGTATAGGAAGACTGAAACATCAAGTCTGCCAAAAAGCCATAATTTCATAATGATACTTAAAAAGACAAACTGAACAACTCCGGAAGATTTGAGGAAACCAACTCATTCTGAAGATGAGATAAATCAAGGGAAAGACTCAAGCATTTATTCTGTCTTTCCTTTACAGCTTCCTTTTTGTCACACTGTTAGAGTAACCAAATGACACCTGTGTTTACTGATGGAGCTTCAAAGGACAAAGGGTTGAGGTACCATGTGCCTCCTGATGTCAGGCAATAGGAAGTATACGCTCCTTCTTCACCTTCATAGGCCTTCTTGCAAAAAACTGAAAATCTGACCGAACCCCAGGTTCCAATTACCTGCTTACAGGAAATGCAGGGTGAAAGAGTATACCAAGACAAGGTGGGCTGGTGCCATGCAGAAGAAGCAAAGATTTGCAACACCCAGAAAGTAAAGTTTATTATCCTCTTTCCACAGACGGAAAGGGGCCAGCACTCATAGTCAAGTGTGGCTTTGAAGTCTGGGAAGCTGGGTATATTTAAGGCTCTTTTGGGGCTAAGAAAAAAGCCAGGAGGTTGCATTATTTGATATACATAACAGAAGTCACATAAGTCTTGTTTCTAGACATTCCTAGGCACCGGTATCTCGTGACTCCAGGTGGTGGGCCAGAGGCTGGTTATGGAAGACTGATAACAATACATCATTGGTCAGGCGCAGTGGCTCAAATCTGTAATCCCAGCACTTTGGGAGGCTGAGACAAGAGGATTGCCTGAGCTCAGGAGTTCGAGATCAGCCTGGGCAATGTGGTGAGACCCCGTCTCCACAATAAATCAAAAAAAATAAGCCAGGAGTGGTAGCACATGTCTGTAGCTCCAGTTACTTGGAAGGCTGAGGCAGAAGGATAGCCGGAGCCCACTAGGTCGAGGCTGCAGTGGCCATGACCATGCCACTGCACTCCAGAGTGGGTGACAGAGTGAGACTCCGACTCAAAACAAAACAAAACAAAAATACATCATTGTCAAAAGCATAGATGCCTAGAAGAACTATTAGGACTAGACATACTTAAGAGACTAGAAATAATTACTAGGTCCTAAACCTGGGAGGCCAGTTTTACTTCTTGCTAATGACTACGAGGTAAACGAATAGGCTGGTCAGCAGAAAGGCTTAGCAAGACATGACAGGGCTAGGGCTGAGACAACATGGCTGCACTACCGCTAGGACTATTTTACCAAGTTCTTCTATTCTAAGATTCTTAGAGATCCTACCTTTCACAGGGGACACAAACAAGTTAAACTGCACCATGGGATACAATTAGTTGAAATTCAAACTGTAGAAATTATATAGGACAAAGGATCTAGTTTCTTCCATAAGTAAATTGCAAGGGAAAAAACGGACGAACCTATAGACTAAAAGTGGCCTAAGACATGCGTTAACTAAATACATGAGTAGTCCTTATTTGGATTCTAATTTTAACTCACCAAGGAGAAAAAATTTACAAGATAATGTGAGAAATCTGAATACCCATCATATATTTGATGACAATAAGGCATTACTGCATTGTTTTCTGGTGTGTTAATAGTGCTGTGGTAATATTTTTTTTTAAAGTAAGTCTCTTCAATGTTTTAAAGATACATGCTGAGGTTTTGCTGATGAAATAATATGACATCTGGGCTTTGTTTCAAAATAATCCAACAGGGAGGGGGCAGATAAATGAAGCAAAATTGGCCATATGTTGTTCATTGTTGAGGCTAAGCAATAAGTTAAAAGGGGTTCATTATACCATTTCTCTACTTTTAAATATGTTTAAAATTTTTCCATAATAAAAAATTAAAAATAAAACCATTAGCAAAGCCTTCTGCATCTACTTTCCGACACCTGTGTTCACGGGTGTTTTGTTTCTCCCCTGACCATCCACCACATGTCCCTTTACCAAACATTTGCTGAATGCTTACTACATCATGAACCATGTGCTGGCGATGGCCATACCTTCAAGAAGCATACAGTCTGGAGGGAGAGCCCAATACTAACTCAGCCATTGCAGCACTTGACAGTCAGCAATGCAAGAGCAGGATCCAAAGGGTGATCATGGAATGTGGGGAAGGGGCAGCGACGCCTTCCTGTGCTCCTCATTTCCACCCCTAAGTGTTCTTTTATAGTATGGCTAATCATTCCTGATCATTCTATCTTTCTCTCCTAAAAAGAGATTTCCCTTCTCTAAGTGGTGCTGACTTTCCCCACTGTATAGCCCAGTGGCTTCCCACTGCCTGTTCCATGAATCCATGAAAGTGAAACACTGAGCTGGGCACAGTGGCTTATGCCTATAATCCTAGCACTTTCAGAGGCCGAGGGGCGACAGGATAGCCTAAGTCCAGGGGTTCAAGACCAGCCTGGACAACTTGGCAAGACCTCGTCTCTACATTAAATCAAAACATTAGCTGGGCGTGGTGGTGTGCGCCTGTAGTTCCAGCTACTTGGAATACTTGGAAGGGTGAGGCGGAAGGATCACCTGAACCCAGCAGGTTGAGGCTGCAGTAGCCATGAGCATGCCACTGCACTCCAGCCTGGGTGACAGAGAGAGACTCAGACTCAAAAAAAAAAAAGGAACACCGGATTCTGCCACAACTCTGTCCCCCATGTGCCCTGACTCCTGTGGTAACAACCCTGGCAGCGCCCAACTCCCATCCTCACCCAGTGCCCTCCTATTCATATCCTGGTCTCTAGTCGTTCACAACCACACATATTTCTATGTGCACACACTCAGCACAACACTAATCCCTTTATTCTACATCTTCACTAGTAACTCACCTGTCTTTTGTGCAACTAAATGAAATGAAGAGAACTGCTATTTACACACCAAGGAATCCAACAGCATATTCAGGATGAATGAGGTGCCAAAAAGACAGAGGAATAGTGTCAAGATGAAATTTAGGCATAGCAGTAATAGAGGGAATATAACAAAGGAAAAAAACAGCTTACTGTCTGACACCCAAAACAGCATAAACTAGTAGGTTTTAACATATGTAAGAGAAGTGATCTATGTCTATCTTTAAAATTTTTAAAACACTATAGTGGTCACTTTTAGGCAAAACATTTTTAAAGTTTCATTTGTTCACCCATGTTAGTTGTTTTGCTGTTTTCATGTTGCTGTCACTCTATTTTTGCCTAACCTATAGTGAGAGGGTAACTCAAAAGAGATTTGGTGCTTTCAGACAGTGCCTGAAACAGAAAGCTCTGCAAAAACACCTGACTAGACTCAAGGGGCACTGCTGAGTTACCTTCATCTCTCCCCACCAGGGAGACTTTTAAGGTTATTTTCTGGAAACACACTGGCAACACTGTGGCAGTTTAACATCTGATAAATACATTTTATGATGACAACATCTGAGGGTAAATCCCCAAATTGGGCCACAATAATTTTTGACTAAACCAATCCCAGCTCTCTCTAATGCACAGGCTCTGAGATCTTGAGTAAATCACTTGGGTAAATCACTTAACCTTTCTGGGTCATGGCTTTTTCATCTGAGAAATTAAGATCCTGGGCTCGATGGCTAAAGACCTTCCAGCTCAAACATTACAGGGCTCCATAATTAAGAGGAGCCTTTCCATATGTATTGGGGTGTTATTAAGAATTCAAGTGACAACTGACAGCATTTCTACCCTGACAAAGTAAAGCTGTAGTAACACACTTACGTTCTCACTACTCAATGTTTATTAAGCCTGGCTAAATGTTCTTCTTAAGATCTGGCACTTAGTAAGCAGCTTACCAATGTTAACTGTTATTAACATAAATCACTTCTAAGAAAAGCAAATTGCTATATAATAATATTAAAACACAAGCTGATGATCGGAGAATGGCGATTTGAAGTAAAAAAAAAAAAAAACCTAGTGGAATCCCAACTCCACCAATCACTAACTACATGATTTTGAACATATTATTTAAAGTATCTGAGCCCCTGTCTTTTGACTGTAACATGGAGACAGTTCTGACTTCACAGGTTTATAGGAAGGATCAAGTAAACATAACAGACACATCACACCTGGTTAAGAAAACACTAGTTCCTTTTCCCCTAACCACTTCTGGGCATTAAATTCTGGTAGTTATGCCTGATTTCCACCCCCTTTCTGGTTTCATTCTAGATTTCCACTAATAAAATACCTGTCCTTGCCTTGTGTTATTGACAGACACTCTCCTTGACCAAAGTCTAGTCGAGCTCCTGAGTCCTCTTCTCAACCCTGGCCTATAAGAATTGCAACCTTCAGCACAAACCATTTCATTTCGTCCATCCTCTACACTAAGAGACTTTAACAAACACTAGCATAGCATCTCAAGGCCATGTCCCTGGGGTGACAACCTCAGCCTCCTTAAAATGCCTGCCGGAGAAAGCTCAACACGGCCAAAATAATGTACTGTTTGTTCCAGTCAACACCTGATAATAGGCCCCAGGCCTCCCTTTCTAGAGCATTTGCTTTAAAAAAAAAAAAATCATGAAATTATAAATCCTTTCCTTGCACCTTTGAGATGTAAATCTTCTATCATCCAGAAATATCATCTCAAGGACCTGGGAGCCACCTTTTTGAAATGCAAACATTCAAAAAGAGATGACTCTTTGGTCACCTGGTTCTTGTGAGAGGGTAAGGGCCTAACTTTGGTGGGCATCTTGTTCCAATTTGCAAAACGACATCCTGTCTTAAAGATGTGACAAGTTTGTTTCTCCTCCAGATAAACACCAATTTAAAAACCTAGATTGCCTAACTACATATACCAATTACCCTAAATGTCTTTTAATACCTTTTGTCTAGCACAGCCCAGCATGTAAAAGGGGTCCTGCTTTTTGCTTTGGTGTGTTAAGCTCTGATTACTCTGAGGTCTCTCTCCCTTGCTGCAGTAGTACTGAATAAAATCGGTCTTGCCACTTTTAACGAGTCTTTTGCAAAATGTGAACATTACTCAGTAAGCAAACATTTCTTGAATGCTTCCTATGTTCTAGATACCATACATCTAATAATGAACAAGATGTTGTCACCTTCCTGGAAGAGTTAGCAATCTAGTGAGACGAAAGGCCATGTATGCAAAATACAGCAGTGACAATGCAGTGAGCTAAGTACCAACAGTACAAAGTTCTACTGGCATCTCAATATTCATTCACCCAGCAGTATAAATAATTTACTGTAACAATTCCCTTTTTTTTGCATTTTTTAGAATTTAATATAAACTGAACACGTACAATGCAGGCTTTTGTCTAGGTATATTTGCATACAGTGAAATGCATAGATCTTACATGCATAATTCAATATGTTTTGATAAATGTGTACATCCATGGTTTAACCCCTATTCTAATCAAGACGTAGAATATTTCTGGGACGCCAGAAAGTTTCTTGGTATACCGTTCAAGTTCATCCCCAGACATGCCCCTAAACTGAAGCAACCACTGTTGTGAATTTCTGTCACCGTAGTTACCTTGGCCTGTCCTTGAATTTCATAAAAGTGGAATTATACAGTATGTATTCTTTTGCATCTGGCTTCATTCACTCAACATGTTTTCAAAATTTATTCATGTTATTACATATAGCAATAGTTTATTATTTTACATTGCTGAGCATCATGCCATTACATTGACACACCACGCTTTGGTTATCAATTTCCCTGTTGGTGGATGTTTGGGTTGCTTTACCTTTGGCTGTTATGAATAACATGGCTGTAAATATTCATGTACAGGTTTTTGTGTTGACATTTGCTTTCACTCTTCATGAATGAGGATCTAGAATTAGAAATGCAGGGTCATAGGAGGGCTGTATTATGTCTAACTGCAAATAAAATTACCACGTTAGTTTCCAGAATGGTTGTACTATTTGCATTCCCACCAGAAATAAATGAGAGTTACAGTTCCTCAACATCCTCTCCAACATTTCGTGTACTCAGGCTTTTCAATGTTAGCCATTCTAGAAGATGTGTTTGGGGACCTCACTATGATTTTCATTTTCATCTCCTAATGTCAGTGGTTTGGAGCACCTTTTTATGTACTATTTTGATGTATTCCTTTGTGGAATATGTGATTGAGCCTTTTTGCCCATTTAAAAAATCGAGTAGTAATTTTGTTATTAACGGTAGAAATTCTTTCTATAATCTAAGTTCAAGGCCTTTTTTAGGTGTGTATATATATGTATATATGTGTGTATATATATATATATGTATATATGTGTATATATATATATATATATATATATAAATTTTCTCCTAGCTGTGGACTGTTGTAAAAAGTCCTATTTTTATATCTCCATCAAAAAAATCATGGGCTTTGAAGAAGGAACAAGGTCCATGTGCCTAGTAATAATACTTTATATTGTATAGCACTTTATTTTTATCAAGGGTTTTGATATACATCATGTTACCAGATATACTACCTTATTTGGATGAATAAAAATGTTAATATCACTTTATAATTTAGAAACTGTGTTCACTATTTGGATACCTATAGGGTGGCCACTAGTATTACCTATGTATGTGCAATTAAATATTTATAGTTCTGTCAAGACTGTATCCGCTAATCTGCCAATTAAGAATTTCAGAAAAAAACAAAGAATAGGGAAGGATTTTTTTTCCTATGTTTCTAGAAAGCAAGTGATTTTTCCTTTTTAATTCTTCATTCTATTACTTATATATGCATAAGCAAAATATTTTGGACAATAAAACATTATCTTAAAATGCTGTAGGCTCAATTTGTGAGCATATAGTAATTCAAAATCAATCAAAATGCACAGTCATTATAGTTCCTCATAATATTGGTTTCTTACTACAGAGGCATATACAAAAAAACATCTAATATATTTAGGTTAATAATCTAGGGTTAATAATTAAAGGTCTTTTATTCATTCAGCAGAGCATCAGGGTAACTACTGGTATACCAGAATGGACTGTGTAGTTTCTGTAGATCTAAAAATTTTTAAGAACTATTTTCAAGTCCGCTTTTTACTTTCCATATTATAGGAAAAAGTGTTAAGCGCTAAAAAAAAAAACTAGGATAAAACATTAAATATTCCGTGCCATTCAACTAAAAGACTAAAAATAATTTTATATTAATTATTCAAGTTACATATTTTGTTTTCCTAATAAACTCAAATAAGATTAGTCTCAATATTCCACAAATTAAAAATAAAGATCTACACTAAAAGCTATTATCATATTTTCATAAAATTGCCTTATGTATTTATTTTATTATAAGAAATAATAAGGGCCGGGCTCGGTGACTCAGCCTGTAATCCCGCCCCTTTGGGAGGCTGAGGTGAGTGTATTGCCTGAGCCCGCAAGTTCAAGACCCGCCTGGGCAGCGAGACCTCATCTCTACAATAAATCAAAAAATCAGTCGGGCGTGATAGCACATGCCTGTAATTCTGGCTACTTGGAAGGCTGAGGCGGAAGGATTGCCAGAGCTCAGCAGGTCGAGGCTGCGGTGGCCAGGAACGGCCACTGCACTCCAGTCTGGGCAACAGAGTGAGACTCCAACTCAAAAAAAAAAAAGAAATAATAAGGAACTAACTAGTTCAAACAAAAACATTTCAAAAACCAATATTATAATAACACTGCTGGTAAGCCTAATGTTTTATATAGAACAGCTTAGTCTCTTACCTATTAATATATATTGAATAGAATTTCTATAGTTCAAATTTTGCAAACTAATTTTTAAAAATATTTCCTGTCGAATTATTGTATCTTGGAGAGATTCCTTGTTTATCCCAAGATAGGAGACTAAATTAAAGGGGAAAATTGCATGATCAAACATCTCTCTGTCAACATAGGTCAAATAAAGTCAAGACAATAAAGAATGTTTTTGGAGTTCCACCTCCAAGCTACAGGTAAGTAGCTGATATCAGATGAACATATCCTCAAAAAAAGTTGATAAAATTTACAAAAGTAAAAAACAGTTCCAGACACTGGACTGCAGCCAAAGCAATTTGAGAGGTCAACACCCTTAAAAGAAAGAAATACACTGATATGAGCCTGACATTCTCTAATACTTTGTTCGTAAAAAAAAAAAAACTTTCCAATTTCCATAAGTGTGAGGGGTGAGAGGCCAAGAAAAAAGCAACAGTTCAAATGCTGTGGCTCACTGTGATCGGCACTAAACACCGAATTCAGGTTCATCAAAGCAGCTATAAGCCAAGATTCCAAAGAGAAGAGAAGTGTGGAGAAGCAAGGCCAACATTCAGCATAACATTTATCTTCAAGATTCCTAAGAGGCATAATATTAGAAGCCAGAAAAGCAAAGTGAAAGTGGCACAGGTAAGGTTGAAATACTAAGGAGAGCTCCTGGTAGATGTACAGGGCTGAGGACAAAAAAGTAGAGTCTTGGTTCACCAAGGAGGAAGGTCCTACTAAACACTTCACTCTTTCCATTGTGATTGCTAAATGCCTTAAGAATTGAGAGAATAAGCCTTAAGAATAAAGAAAAACCAAAAGCAAAATATTCCTCAAAAAGAATAAAACGCAGAATCAAATCATTCAATCCTTGACTGAATCAAAATAAGCTACACCTACTCTTTCGGAAGAAAATTAAGTGCACTCTGAAGAAAGATAATATCCAGAGCCTCTACAAGTTTTTCAAAATACTGTCTGGCATTTTATCAAAAAATACCACACATGCCAGGGGACAAGACCCTAAATGACTGAAAACTGGGAAGAAGTTGACAAAACAAAAAAAAGTGACCCAGTGGTGGTCCAGATACTGAAGATATCATACATAGACATTAAAAGAACAATGATTAATATGTTCAAGAAAATAAATGACAAGTGAAGAATTTCACTGAAGAACTGGAATCTATTTTTAAAAGAAAAAAATCAAATAAAATTGTAAACTCAAAAGTACAATAACTAAAACTGATTTACTTTAGCATGATGGAGTGAGAAGGTTGACAAATCCTCTCTCCACAAAGTAACTAACTATAAGGCTGGACAAAACTGTCAAAAGCAATTCTTTCAGCACTCTAGAAATTTCAACACACAACAAACTAAGACCCATTTACTCATGAAAACTACTGAATTCTGGAAAAGATTAACACAAGGCTACAGTGCTCTTGCTTGGGGCTGTTCCCAACACTACACACCCCCACCCCCTTCAGTGTAATACTCAGTCAGAGCATAGCAGACTATGATAACCAACAGCTTCACTGCCACTGTCAAGGAGGCTCACTTGATGTGAAGTTTTGCTGGTTAAAGTGGTGAACTCCAAGAGAGCAGGGAGACAGCCCACAGACTGGGAAAAAATATTTGCCAACTCTATGTCTGACAAAGGCCTAACATCTAGGATCTACAAGAGACTCAAACTTGCTGAAAAGAAAAAACAAACAGCCCCATTACAAAGTAGGCAAAAGATATAAACAGACAGTTCTCAAAAGAAGACATACAAGCAGCCAACAGATACATGAAAAAATGTTCAGCCTCACTAGTAATCAAAGAAATGCAAATTAAAACTACATTTGCAGTTTTAACTCCAGTCAGAATGGTCATCATCAATAACTCAAAAAATAACAGATGCTGGAGAGGATGTGGCGAAAAGGGAACACTTCTACACTGTTGGTGGGAGTGTACACTAGTACAGCCTCTGTGGAAAACAGTGTGGCGATTCCTAAAAGTTCTAAAAATCGACCTTCCATATGACCCTGCAATCCCCCTACTGGGAATATACCCAGAAGAACTCAAATCACTCTATAAAAAATATACCTGCACACGTATGTTTATCACAGCATTGTTCACAATAGCAGGAACATGGAACCAACAGTGCTACCCATCAAAAGAGGACTGGATTAAAAAAAAGGTGGAACATATACACAATGGAATATTACACAGCCATAAAGAACAAAATCATGAACTTCGCAGCAACCTGGATGGACTTAAAGTCTATAATACTGAGTGATCCTCTGCAGAACAAAGAACTGAGTATCACATGTTCTCACTCGTAAGTGGACCTTGAACAACTACTGTAATACTATAAGAAAAAGATTGACAGTGGCGGGGGACTGCAGGGGGTGGGGAGCAGGGAGGTGGGATTGGCAGCAGTGGGCATGTGCCTGGGGAACGGGGGACACAACCTCATCAACAAGGATACCTGCACAAAGAATATTTGTATACCTAACCCTGAATTGTACCCTACAATTTTAAAATAAAAAATTTAAAGGCGAAAAGATAAATCAATTAATTAATTAAATAAAGTGGTGACCTCGGTTAGAAGTTAACAGAGAGCGAAAGCAGCTCCACTATCCAAGATGAAAACCTTGTTTGAGGCAAGACACAAACCAGTCAGATATGAAACAAGGTGTTGCCGAGGTCAAGACTGAAAAACGGGTTGAAAAGCTTTCCAAACAGTCAGAGCTGACCACAAACTGAGCACATCTACAGCAGAGACAAGAGTGGGTCCAAACTATCCACACGTGCATGTCCAAGACAGCCTGGACAGTTGTATAAAAACAACATAAGAATGCCCGGTGGAAGTAAAAACTAGGGCAGACTAGAAAACAGCCTGTCCTTTGAATGGATTCCCAAGCTCACACACAGATCCATCCTCAGAGTCTAAGCCTTACTGACTTGAGATATTTGAGCATAACCTCTAACCAATCTTTGGTTGATCCTGAAGCTTTGCAGACACAGGAAAGGTTTCTTGGAAGCCAAGTCTTAAAAATTAAAAAATGAGAAAAAGAACTGAGCAGAGACAACAGTAGCTGCATATGAAGGGAGAGATAGACTTCAGAAATTTAGGCTAGTTAACTTACTAAACATAGACAAAATAAAACCACCACCACCATACTCATGAGGAAATAAATCACAATCCACAGTTGCTAAGATACGTTACTAAAAATGTCCAATATTCAACAACAAAAAAATAGACAAGTAATGAAATAAGAAAAATAAGACAAGTAATGAAATAAGAAGTGTAACCTATACTTGGAAAAAAGCAGTCAATAAAAAACCATCTTTGAGTCTATCCAGATGTTGGATTTCACAAAGACCTTATGCAGTTATTAAAATATATTTACAGAACCTTATAAAAAGTTTAAATAATTAAAGGAAAGTATGATAGCAATGACTCAACAACTAGAGAATCTCAACAAAGAGTTATTATAAAAAACAGAAATTCCAGTTGAAAATTTCAATAACTAAAGTGAAAAATTCAGCAAAGGGGTTCAATAGTACATTCTAAATAATCAGTAATAATAAAAAAAATAGATATTAATCAGTCCAAAGAACAGAGAGAAAAAAGATTTAAAAGTAAATAAATAAACAAACAGAACCCAAGAGATCTTTGGGACAACATCAAGTCTACCAAAGTGCATAGAATGAGAGAAAGGGGCAGAGGAAAAGTTTAAATATATAGTAGCCAAAAAAGTCTTTAAATTTGATGTTAAAAATCTGTAGCTCTGAAATCTAAATGACCCCAAATAAGATCCACACAGAGATCCACACAAAGACACATCATAGTCAAACTATTGAAAGACAAAGAAAAAACAAAATCCTGAAAGCAGCAAGAGAAAATTAATCACAAAGGAACAATGAGATTAACAACTGGCTTCTCAACAGAGATATCAGAGGTCAGCAGCCAATGGATGACAGACTCAAAGTTTTGGAAAAATAACTGTCAACCAATTAAACAAAATTATCCTTCAAAAATGAAGGTGGGAGAAAAAAGACATTCCCAGATAAAGGTTGAGAAAATATGTTGCTAGCAGACCTGCCTTATAATAAATATTAAAGAAAATCCTTCAGGCTGAAAAAGAATGACATCAGACATTAACTTGAATTCATAGTAAGAAATGAAGAGTATCTAGAATACTAAATATGTAGATAAATATAAAATATTCTCTAAATAAGACATTTTTCTCTTCTCTTATCTTCTTTAAAACACACAAGATTGTATAAAGTAATAATTATAACACTATTGGGTTTGAAATATACATAGATGCAATAGTTTAATTTATCTAACTAAATAATTAATTGTTTAATAGTTAAAAATTTTTGACATATACATATGTAACATATATAGCAATAAGAATCCAAAGGAGGGAGGAGGAAAAGGAGATATATTGGAACAAGTTTGTATATTCCACTGGAATTACGTTATAATTTAGATGAATAAATCTACATAATAAATTAATTATTTTTAATTAATTAAGCTAAAGTACACTGTTATAAACTAGGTTACATATTTTAATCTCTAGAACAACCATTAAGAAAATAACAAAGAGCAAGAAGATAAGCATATTTTAAAATCCAAAGACAAATTAAAGTGGCTCACTAAAAACTATGAGTTAACACTAAAAGAGGAAAAAAGGAGGTACAAATAGACAGGAAATCATATAGAACATAAATACTGAATGGCAGATGCAAAGCCATATTAATAATCGCATTAAATGTGAATGAACTAAACATTGCACTCAAAAGGCAGAGATTATCTGACAATAAAAAAACACAACTCTAAGCTGGGTGTGGTAGCTCATGCCTATAATACCAGCACTTTGGGAGGCTGAGTGGGGAGGACTGTCTGAGCCCATGGGTTCAAGACTAGTCTGGGCAAGTTGGTGAGACCTCATCTCTACAATAAATCAAAAAGTTAGCCAGGCATGGTGGCATGTTTCTGTAATTCCAACTACTTGGAAGGATGAGGTGGAAGGATCACCTGATCGCAGTAGGTCAAGACTGTAGTGGCCATGAGCGTGCCACTGCACTCCAGTCTGGACAACAGAGTGAGACCTAAACTCAAAAAAAAAAAGCACAACTGAACTAGATGTTATCTATAAGAAATACATCTTGGATTCTAACACATAAAAAGGTTGGAAGTCAAAATAGAGAAAGATATGCCAGTTAAACAGTAAGCATAAGTAAGCTGAACTGGCTACATTAATATCAAATGAAACATACTGTAAAGCAGAAAAAAATTACGAGAGGCAAAGAAGGACATTTCATAATAATAAACCCATCAACACATAAGGAAGACATAACAATTATAATGGTATATTCAATTAATAACAGAAACTCCAAACTTAAAAAGCAAAATCTGACAGATACAAAAAAAGAAATAGACAATTCAACATAACAGTTGAAAATTTCAATATTCCACTGTTCATCATTGGCAGGACATTTAGACTAAAAATCAACAAGATTATCAAACTCTTAAAACTATCAACCAAATTGATTTAATATCAGTAGAAAACTCTACTCAATAACTATAGAGCACACAGTCTTTTCAAGCACATATGAAACATTCTTCAGGATAAAACATACAAGTCTCAACTTTCAAATTAAAGCTTAATATCACAAAGGATATTTTCTGATCACAATGGAATCACATTAAAGAGGGATCTACGACCAAAAGAAATCTGGGAAAATATCAAATATTTGGAAATTAAACAACATACTTAATTTTAAAAGCCCAAGAATCAAATAAGAAATAAAAAAGGAATTTTAAAAATATTTTTAACTGAATGAAACTCAAAGCATGACCTATCAACGTATGGGATGTACAGAGAGCAATGTTTAGACAAAATTTTATAGTTGTCATGTCTGTATCAGGAAAGAAAAGTTTTAAGTCAATAACCTAAACTTCAAGCTTAAGAAAATACATAAAGAGAACTAAATCCAAAGCAAGCCAAAGAAAAGAAGTAAAGATTAAAAGGACAACTTATTAGAAAATAGAGAATGTTTAAAACTAAAAGTTTCAGCCAGGTGCAGTGGCTCACGCCTGTAATCCCAGCACTTTGGGAGGTGGAGGTGAGAGGATTGCCTGAGTCCAGGGGTTCAAGACCAGCCTGGGCAAGCTGGCAAGACCTTGTCTCTACAGTACATCAAAAAATCGGCCAGGCGTGGTGGTGCATGTCTGTGGTTCCAGCTACTTTGAAGGCTGAGGCAGAAAGATCGCCTGAGTCCAGCAGGTTGAGGCTGTAGTGGCCGTGAATGTGCCACTGCATTCCAGCCTGGGCAACAGAGTGAGACTATGACTCAAAAAAACTAAATAAAAAAGCTAAAAGTTTCAAACTATAAAGAAAGATAAACAAAATTGACAAATCCTTAGTTAAACTGACCAAGAAAATTTAAAAAGACATATTATCAAAAACTATCAAAATAAAATGGAAATATCACTACTAGCCCTCCAGAAATTAAAAGGATTAAAAGGGAATATTATAAACAACTTAGACAACTTAGATGAAATGAGCAAATTCCTAAAAAGTCCCAAATTTCCAAAATAGTCTAAAAATATAGGTAGAAAATCTGAATAAACCTGTATAAGAAAAAAAAATTAATAAAGAAAAATCTTCTAACAAAGCAAAGCCCAAACCCAGATGGCTTCATTGGTGAATTCTATCAAACATTTAAAGATGAAATAAAATCCACGATTCACAAATTCTTTTAGAATATAAAGGAGGGAACACTTCCCAACTAATTCTATAAAGCTGTATTACCTTTATTCCAAGCCAGATAAAGATGTCACAAGAAAAGAAAACTGTAGGTCAATATTTCTTATAATTATAAACATAGAAATAATTTTTAAAGTACTAGCTGACTGAATTCAGCAATATAGAAAAGAGATTGTACAGCTGGAACAAGTAGCATTTAACTCTGAAAAGTAAGGTTGATTTAAATTCAAAAATCTATTCATGTAATAAACAATATTAACAGAATAAAGGAAAAAACACAATCATCTCAATAAATGCAGAAAACATGTAATAAAATTCAATATACAATGATAATTTTTAAAACTGTCAAACTAAGTATAGAAAGATTCTTCCTCAACCTGACAAAAAGCATATATTAAAAAAAAAAACAGTTAATTTCATACACAATGGTCAAAGTCCGGATGATTTTCCCTCTCATTTCAAGAACAAAAAAGAATGTCTGCTCTTACCATGGAACAGGGCAAAGATGTTCTCTTGTGCCATTTTTATTCAACATTGTAGTGGAAAGTCTGGCTAGTCTAACAAGAAGAAAAGAAGGAGGGAGGGAAAGAAATAGGGAAGAAAAGAAGCAAGGAATAAGTGAAGGAAGGAGGAAAGAAAAATAAAATCCAGATATGAAAGGAAAGAAATAGAACTTATTTGCAGAACTGTATGTCAGGAGTCCCCAATTCCTGGGCCATGGATGGGTAACATTCTGTAGACTGTTAGGAACTGGGCCACACAGCAGGAGGCAAGCAGCAGGCCAGTGAGTGAAGCTTCATCTGTATTTACAGCCACTCCCCATCACTCGCATTACTGCCTGAGCTCCATTTGTGTCAGATCAGTGGTGGCATTAGATTCTCATGGGAGCACGAACCCTATTGTGAAATGCACATGCCAGGGATCTAGCTTGTGTAATCCTCCTGAGAATCTAATGCCTGATGATCTGAGCCACTGGGGAGTGGCTGCAAATACAGATAAACGTTAGCAGTGAGGCTTGAATGCACAGAGACCATAATATATCAATTGCTTACAGACTCATATCAAAACTCTATCAGGTGAGTGGCAAGTGAGTTGACATACTTTAATTGTATAGCTGCATCTGAGGGTAGGCTTTCAGTTAGAATCTTATTTTAGTCCACGTGTGGCTCACCCATTGTTTTATTTACCACTTCCATCTGTGCCTCTTTCCCACACTGTGCACTTGTCCCAGTCATGGTTTTGGTTAGCCCACAAGCTAACCCTAGCCAGTATCAGTAAAAAAACAAATGTCCTTTATGGCTGCAAATTATTCCATCGTGTATATGTACCAGATTTTTGTTTTTTCCAGTCCACTGTTTAAAACTCTCAAACTAAGTATAGAAAGATTCTTCCTCAGCCTGACAAAAAGCATTTTTGCCACTGTGAATAATGCAGCAATAAACATGTGAGTGCAAGTGTCTTTTTTCAGAATGATTTGAGTTCTTTGGGGTATATTCCCAGAAGAGAAAATGCAGGGTCATGTGGAAGGTCGATTTTTAGGTTTTTTAGGAATCACCACACTGTCTTCCATAGAGGTTATACTAGTTTACACTCCCACCAACAGTGTAGAAGCGTTCTTTTTCCCCCTCATCCTCTCCAGCATCTGTTGTTTTTTGAGTTATTGATGATGGCTGGAGTTAAGTGATGTCTCAATGTGGTTTTAATTTACATTTCTTTCATGATTAAAGAGGCTGTGCATTCTTCATGTATTTATTGTCTGCTCATATGTCTTCTTCTGAGAAGTATCTATTCATATATTTTGCCCATTTTTTAATAAGACTTTTTTTTTCCTTTTGGCACATTTCAGTTCCTTGTAGATCCTGGATGTTAGACCTTTGCCAGATAAGCTGTTGGTAACTTTGCAGCAACTTCGATGGATTTAGAGTCTATAATACTCAGTGATCTATTACAGAAACAAAGAACTGAGTGCCACATGTTCTCACTTATAAGCAGACCCTAAACATTTATTATAATACTATAAGAAAGGAATTGGCAGTAGCAAGAAAATGCTGGGAATGGGGCACACAACATCAATAAGGGTACTTGATCTCAAACTAGGCAAAGTAGGGACCAAAGGGAGGCCCAAACTTTACCTGTGTGATGGCCACTTGTATACCTAATCCTGAATTGTACCCCACATCTTTAAAAAAATGGAAATACAGATAAACATTAGCAGTGAGGTTTGAATGCACAGAGACCATAATATATCAATTGCTTACAGACTCATATCAAAACTCTATCAAGTGAGTGGCAAGTGAGTTGACATACTTTAATTGTATAGCTGCATCTTTTCTATAAAAAAAAAGAAAGAAATAAAATTGACATTGGTACATTACTATTAACTCACCACAACATTTTCCAGGTTTCAACATTTTTACAAATTCCCTTGTGTGTATGCGTGTGTGCACATATCTCTTTGCAATTTTTCCCATATATAGATTTGAGTAACCACCACAAGAAAGATTCAGTAATGTTCTATCACAGCAGCACTTCCTTGTGCTAAGACTTTGTATTTGCATTCACACCGAATGTCATTCCATCCCACAACTCTGTCTCCTGGAAAACTACTAATGTATTCTTTATCTCTATAATTTTGTCATTTTGAAAATGCTATAAGTGAAATCAAACAGCAAGTGACCTTTGAGATTATCTTTATTCATTAAACATAATGACCCTGAGATCCATCCACATTGATGCATATCAGTAATTCATTCCTGTTTATTGCTGAATAGAACTTTATTATATGAATGTATATTCTGCGTTTGTTCAATTGTTCATCTATTTGAAAACCATTGGAGTTTTTTTCAGTATTTTAATATTATGAATAAAACTCTCATCAACATTCAAAAAAAATGTCACTAGAGAGCTTCTTTGAAAAGGGGGAGGACCCAATGATGAGACAGCAGAAGACTCTAAGACTCTTAGCAGAAGACTCTAAGACTCAAGACTCCAAGACCTGAACTTAACAAAAATAAAGCTGCATTTAAAAGAATATATCAAAGGCCCTTCTTAAATTATGGGTTCATTATAGCAGGCAATTCACATTCTCCAAGCCTGCTTTGTATAATATGTGGTGATCAGCTATCCAGCGAAGCCATGAAACCTTCAAAACTACTTCACCACATGGAGACCACACACCCTGCATAAAAAGACAAGCCTCTGGAGTTTTTCAAAAGAAAAAAACATGAACCCAAAGAACAGAAGCCATCAGAAGGCCGTCACTTTATCAAATGTGTCTGCAGTGAGAACATCATTTTTAGTGTCTAACCGCATTGCTCAAGCTAAGAAGCCCTTTACTACTGGTGAAGAGTTGATCATGTCTGCTGCTAAGGACATCTCTCATGAACTCTTAGAAGAGACTACAGTTCAAAAGGTGGCACATGTTCCTCTTTCAGTTAGTTCCATAACTAGACAAACAGTGAAATAGCAGAGGACATTGAGGCACAATTGTTGGAGAGGATTAATGAGTCATGCAGGTCGACGAGCCTATGGATGTTGATGACAAGGCAACCATGCTTGTTTTTGTGCAATATATATTTTCAGGAGGATGTGTTATGTGCACTTTTGTTGTCAATCAATACCACAGCTGCAGAACTATTCAAGTCTTTGAATGATCACATATCAGGAAAACTGAATTGGTCATTTTGTGTCAGTATACGCATGGATGGAGTGGCTGCCATGACAGGATGGCTTTCTGGTTTCACTACTCAGATCAAAGAGGTTGCTTCTGAACGAGCATCTACACACTGTGTCATCCATAGTGAAATGCTAGCAAGCTGAAAAATGTCACCTGAACTTAACAACATTTTGCAGGATGTGATTGAAATTATCAGCCACATTAAAATACATGCCCTTAACTCATGTCTGCTCACTCAGCTTTGTGAAGAGATGGATGCAGAGCACCCACGTCATCTCTTATACACAGAAGTGAGATGGCTTTCTAAAGGTCCATCACTGGCCAGAGTTTTTGCATTATGAGAGTTGCTCCAGAGATTTCTTTTATAAAAACAGTCACCACTGGCAGCACATTTCAGTGACACAGAATGGGTCGCAAAACTTGCTTACTTGTGTGACATATACAACCTGCTCAGCAAAATTAATCTGTCACTTCAGGGGAGAATGATAACTGTGTTCAAGTCAGCAGATAAGGTGGATGCATTCAAAGCCAAACTGAGACTATGGAGGTGACAAGTGAACACTGGGATTTTTTTTACATGTTTTAAATATAGGCAGAGATTTTGAAAGAGGCTGAGTCTTCTTTCTCCCAGCTGGTGTATGATCACCTATCTCAGCTTTCAGGAGTTTGAACATTACTTTGCAAGCACAAAAGACCCCCAAACTAGGAAGGAATGGATCTGTGACCCATTTTGAGTAAGCCAGGTGAATCAACTTTGTACTAGAAGAGGATCAACTGCTTGAGATCACAAATGATAGTGGCCTTAAAACTATGTTTGAGACAACTTCAAGTCTCCATATATTCTGGACTAAAGTCAAGGTGGAATACCCTGAGATGGCCACAAAAGCACTTAAAAGCCTGCTTCCATTTTCAACATCCTATCTTTGTGAAGCAAGGTTTTCTGCAATGATAGCAACCAAAATGAGATTACAGAATAGACTGGACATAAACAACATACTTCAGGTGTCACTGTCTCCCATCACCCCCAGATGGTACTGTCTATTGCAGGAAAACTGGCTCAAGGGTCCCACTGATTCTGCATTACAGTGAGTTGTGTAATTATTTCATTATATATTATTATGTAGTAATAATAGAAATAAAGTGTACAATAAATGTAATGCACTTAAATCATTCCAAAACCATTCCCCCACTCCTCAGTCCATGGAAAAATGGTCTTCCACAAAACTAGTCTCTGTCCTGATGCAGAAAGGTTGGGGACCACTGCCATATGTAGATTAGGGAACTCACAAAAACTCTTAAGAACTAATGAGAGAATTTAGTAAGGTTGCAAGAGCAAGAACAAACACTGAATTAACTGTATTTCTACATACTAAGAATAAACTAGCTGGGTGCTACATCCTAGCAATAAATAATCAAAAAATAAAATTAAGAAAACAATTCCATTTATTCATTTATAATAGCATCAAAAGGAATAAAATGCTTAGAAATGTGTTTAACAAAAGAAATGCAAGACATACACTGAAACTGATAAAATAATACTGAGAGAAATTAAAGAAAAATCAAAGAAATGAAGAGGCATTCTTATTCATGAATTGGAAAACTCTGTTAAAATGTCAATCCTCTGTAAACCCAAGAGACTCTGTCAAAAACCTCCTTACACTGATAAAGGGCTTTGGCAAAGTCTCAGGATATAAAATAAATGTGCAAAAGACAATCGCATTTCTTTACACCAATAATAAACAAACAGAAACCCAAATAAAAACCACAATTCCATTCACAATAGCCACATAAAAATGAAATACCTTGGCATCTTCCTAACCAGAAACGTGAAAGATCTTTACAATGAAAACTACAAAACACTGCTCAAAGAAATCAAAGATGACACAAACAAGTGGAAAAATATCCCATGCTCGTGGACTGGAAGAATCAACATTGTGAAGATGTCCATCTTACCTAAGGCAATCTACAGATTCAATGCAATACCCATCAAATTACCAGCAATGTTCTTCTCAGACCTAGAAAAAACAACACAGGAATTCATATGGAAACACAAACGACCAAGAATAGCCAGAACAATCCTCAGCAAAAAAAACAAAGCAGGTGGTATCACATTACCAGACTTCAAACTTTACTATAAAGCTACAATAATCAAAACAGCTTGGTATTGGTACAGGAACAGGCATATAGACCAATGGAATAGAACTGAGATTCCAGAAGCAAAACCTCAATTTCTCAACCAACTCATCTTCGACAAAGCCTCCACCACCACCACTGGGTAAATGGAGCTGGGAAAACTGGCTGACCACATGCAGAAGATTGAAACAGGACCCCTATTTATCCCCATACACAAAAATTAGCTCTAAATGGATCAGAGACCTAAATGTAAAACCTCAAACCATAAGAACCTTAGAAAATGAAGAACATACCCTCATGGAAATTGGAACTGGCATCCAATTCCTGAATGAAACCCAAAACCAACAGGCCATAAGAGATAAGATAGACAAGTGGGACCTCATTAAACTGACAAGCTTCTACAGAGCCAAAGAAACCATCAAGAGAGCAGGGAGACAGCCTAAAGACTGAGAAAAAGTATTTGCCAACTCCAGGTCTGACAAAGGCTTAACATCTTGGATCTACAAGGAACTCAAACATGCTGAAAAGAAAAAAAACAAACAATCCCATTATAAAATGGGCAAAAGATATGAACAGACACTTCTCAAAAGAAGACATCCGAGCAGCCAACAGACACATGAAGAAATGTTCAACCTCACTAATCATCAGGGAGATGCGAATCAAAACCACACCGAGATACCACCTAACTCCAGTCAGAATGGCAATTATCAATAACTCAAAAAATAACAGTTGCTGGAGAGGGTATGGCAAAAAGGGAACACTTCTACACTGTTGGTGGGAGTGCCAACTAGTGTAACCTCTGTGGAAAACAGTATGGCGATTCCTAAAAGCTCTAAACTGATTTAAAAAGCTCTATGATCTCCAAGCAGAATAAATAGTAAGGAAACTGTGTCTGGGTACCTTATAATAGAACTCTCAATAACAAAAACAAAGGATGTACATTTTTTTAAACAGACAGAGGAAAAAGGCACATCACCTCCAAAGCACCACTAATGAGACTGATATTATTTATCAACAAAAATAATGAAAGACAGATGACAGTGAAATTATACCTTTAATGTACTAAAAGAAACTGATAACCTAGAATTCTACATACATTAAAAATGTTTCAAAAATTAAGATAAAATATAGTTTCAATTAAATAAAAATAGAAATACTAAAACAGTAAACAGAAATAATTACTTACTACCTGTATAAAACAGCAGCTGTAATGTATCATGTGATTTTATTCATATGCAGAATTAAAATAAATGAAACAACTTTACAAAAAAGAGCAGGGAGTTTTATGGAGTTAAACTACTTTAATAACACCGTGACATCAATGAAGGGATTAATACTATTTTATAGTATATTTATAAGTAACAAATGGTACTGTCATCTCTAGGATAACAGCCAAAAAGAGCGACAACAAGATGTATAACTGACAAGCAAATAAAGAAGAAAATTTGATGATAAATATTTCATTAATTTTAAAAATGCAAGAAAGAAGAAAAGAGGAACAAAGAACAGATGAGACAGTTAGAAAACAAATAGTAAAATGAAATTTAAACCCAATTACATTATCAATTACTTTAAATGTAAATGAACTATTAGATGCTCCAAAGATTGTCAGGTGAGATAAACAAAAACCAGTATGCTGCTTATAAAAGAAACCATTAAAAATAAGAATCAGAAAAAAATTTAAGATATACAAAAATATATACCAGACAAACATTAGCCAAAGGTAAACTGATAAATACTAATATCAGACAAGTAGACAGTCAGTCAAGAACCATTATGAGAACTATAGAAAGGCATTTCATAACAATAAAGAAGTGCAATACACCAAGAAATTATAATAATTATAAATTTGTATGGACTGAATAACATATCCTCAAAATATATGTATGAAAAACTAACAGAATGACTGGCTGGGCACAGTGGCTTATGCCTGTAATTCCAGCACTTTGGAAAGTGGAGGCAAACGGATTCCCTGAGCCCAGAGGTTCAAGACCAGCCTGGGCAACTTGGTGAAACCTTGTCTCAACAATAAATCAAAAATTAGCCAAGTATGGTAGTGCATACCTGTGGTTCCAGATACTTGAAAGGATGAGGCAAAAGGATCTCCTGAGCCCAGAAAATCGAGGCTGCAATAGCTGTGACTGTGCTACTGCACTCCAGCCTGGGTGACAGAGTGAGACTCTGACACACACAAAATTTAAAATTGAAAGGAGGGAGGGAGGGAGGGTGAGAGGGAGAACTAATAGAACGAAAGGAAGAATTAGAAAAATTCATCATCACAGTGAGAGATTTAGCTTATCTTTCTCAATAATAGACAATAAGCAGACAAAACAAAAGATATAGACAGGAACTTTGATCAATACAATTAATAAATTTGACCCAATCTATGTGTACAGAATGCTGCACCTACAACCACAGATTCTACTGTACAGTATATTCAAGTGCATTACATCATTTACCAAAAGTGACCATATCCAGGCCATAAGACTAGCCTCAAAAATATCAGAAGACCATGATCTTAGAAGGATGTTCTTTGGCAATAGATGGATTAAGTTAGAAATCAATAACAAGAGCCTTAGAATATCCCAAACTATTGGAAGTTAAGTAATAAATGTCTAATAACCTGCAGGTGAAAGGAAAAAGTACAATAGCTATTTTTAAATATTTTGAGCAGAAAAATTAAAATGTGGCATTAGAACTTAGAGGATACTATTAAAGCCATGCTTAAAGGAAAATGCAGAGCTTTGAATGCATATATTAGAAGACAGGTTGGAAATCAATAATCAAAGCATTATTTTTACAAAGTTAGAAAAAGAACAGAAAATTAAAGCTAAAAACATTATGAAAGAATAAACCAAGAATAGTAATTAATAAATTAGAATATAAGCATATGATACCCAAAAAATAGTCAAACGGGTTTATTGATAAAATAATAAATTTGATCAACTCCAGGCAAGACTGATTAAGAAAAAAAAGAAGACACAAATTGACAACATCAAGAATGAAAAGAGAAACTACTCATATACTATAAATATTTTCTTAATTAAGAGGATTTTATTTTATGTTTTAGTAAAACATACTTTTACTAAGAATGTAAAAATTCAGATTAAATGACCAAATTTCTTAAAAGACACAGCTGACCAAACTTGGCACAAGAAGAAAAAAAAATCTGAGTTCGTCTACATTTATCAATATAATCTGTGGTGTAAACCTTTCGTACACAGAAAACTCCAGTCTCAGGTGGCTTCACTGATGAATTCTCTCAAACATTAAGGAAGAATTAATACCAATCTCTTCCAGAGAACTGGATAAAATAGGGGAACAGTTCTCAACTAATTTTATAAGACCAGCATATCCTTAATACCAAAACAAAGCAGGAAAAGTACAGGTCAATTTCTCTCCTAAATGTAAACATAAAATTCTTAAACGAAATATTATCAAAGTGAATCCAACAAAACACTAAAATGATAGTTAGATTTATGATTGAAATGAAAAATCAATTTAACATTTATAAAAAATGTGATTACCACATTGACAAAATAAAGGAAAAACAAATCATATGATCATCTCAATAAATGCAGAAAAAGCATTTGCTAAAACTCAACACATGTTCATGATTAAAACACCTACTAATTAGAAATAAGAGAATTTTTAATCAGATAAAAAGGTTTCAACAATGCTTCTAAGCAAATGCCATCTGTACTTTAAATAACGAATGCTTTCCCCCTGAATTGAGAATAAGACAAATACATGCTATCACCATTTGTATTCAAAATTATAACTGAGGTCCTACATAGTGCAATGAGGCAACAAAAAATAAAGATATAAGAAATGGACAAGAAAAAATAAAGCTCTTTATCATTATATAAAGTGATTAGCACATAGAAAATCCAAATGATTCTACAAATACACTATTAAGAAGTAAATGTAGCAAAATCACTGGAATCAAGGTCAACATACAAAAATCTATTGTTTTTATGTAGACAAACAGAAAATTAGAAGATGAAATTTTTTTAAATGTCATTTGCATTAACAAAAAAAAATCAGTCTAATGAGAGGTGCAAGAATGCTACAGAGAGAACTTCGAAACATTGCTTAGAAAAATTAAAGAAAACATAGAAGTTTTATCGTGTTCATTGATTAGAAGACTTAAAGTTGTAAAAACGTCAACTCTCCCAAATTGATCTACAGAACCAACAAAATCCCAGTCAAAATGTGCTGGCTTTTTTGTGGAAATTGACAGGATAATTCTAAAATTTATATGTAAATGCCAAACACCAGAAATCAGGCTAAAATAAAATCAGTAAGAAAAAGAAAATTGAAGGGCTTATACTACCTGATATCAGATATGACACTTTATTAGACAAAAGCACCAATAGAACAAATACATAGTCCAGAAACAGATTCACAAACATACAATTACTTGATTTATTTTTTTATTATTTATTTATTTTTTATTATTATTATTTTTTTGACTTGGAGTCTCACTCTGTCACCCAAACTGGAGTGCCGTGGCCGCGACCTGCTGGGCTCCGGCGATCCTTTCGCCTCAGCCTTCCAAGTAGCTGGAACTACAGGCACGTGCTACCACACCCGGCTAATTTTTTGATTTATTGTAGAGATGAGGTCTCGCCAAGTTGCCCAAGCAGGTCTCGAACCTGCGGGTTCAGGCAATCCACTCACCTCAGCCTCCCAAAGTGCAGGATTACAGGTTGAGCCACCAAGCCCGGCTTGATTTATTTTTAAAAGTGTCATTGCAACTTAGTGGGAAAAGGATGATCTTGTCAACAAATGTTAGGTCAAAGGATATTTATATAGATACAAATCATATTGACCCTTACGTCGTGCCATACACAAAACTCAATTCAAGGAGGTTACAGATCTAAATGTGAAAAACAGAACAATAAAACTTCTTGGTAGCACAGGAGAATATTTTCATAACCTTGGAGAGGCAAAAAAAATTATTAAACAAGACACAAAAAGCATCAATATTAAACAAAGAATTATAAGTTAAAGTTCCCTAAAATAAAACATTTCTGTTCATCAAAAACAATTATAAGATTAAAAAGCAAGCCATAGCAAGAAAATATTTGTAACACTTATCTCTGACAAAGAATTTCTACTGAAAAAATATAAAGAACTCCATAAAAATCAATAAGGAAAGGACAATATTTTTTAATGGGCAAAAATACCTGTAGTTGCATTTCACGGAAGAGGCTCCCTAAATGGCCAATAAAACAAATGGGAACGTGTTCAACGTCACTTATTAGGGAAGCGCAAATAAAAGCCACATTGCTGTATCACTTTTCATCCACCACTATGACTGACAATATCAACTGTGAACAAGAATGAGAAACAACTCAAACTTTCATACACTGTTTTCGACATAACCACTCTGGGCAATTTTTTGACAACTGTTTGATAGCAGTATTAAAGCCAAATCATGCACATACCTATGACCTTTCTACTTCTAGGCAGATTCACAACAAAAATGCCCAAATATACATATATGTTTATAGCAGCACTACTTCTAATAAAAGAAAAACTGAAAACAACCCAAATGTCTATCAACAATAAATAAATTTTAAAAACTGTGGTATAGGCAATAATGAAATACTATACCAAGATGAGAGATGCAAAAACCAAACTATTACTACATCCAGCAGCACAAATGAATATCCCAAACAAATAGTTGGTGAAAGATGTCACACACACACACACAAATACTGCATTTATATAAAGTTCTATAATCAACAAAACTAATTAACAGTGTTAGAATTCAGACTACCAGTCATTTTTGGAGGGCAGGTAATGACTGAAAAAAGGCAAAGGAAGGACTCTGGAGTGATAGTAATTTTCTATTTTTGATATTCATGTTTACACAGGGGGCTCATTTTGTGGAAATGCATGAAAGTTATATCCTTATGATTTGTGCACTTTTCTGTATGCATGTTAACTTTCCGTAACAAAATATATTTAAGTATAAAAGTAAAGCTTTCTTATGTCTATACATGATTCATTTAACACAAAACAGATCAAAGAATGTTGTGATTTTGAAAAGTCGACATGCAACACCCAGAGAGATTTTCTAAAGCTCAAATCTGATTATTTAATCCCCTGCTTAAAATATTTTAATATCTTCCTAATCTGGCCTCTGCCTACCTCACCAGCCACATCTTTTGCCACTCCCTTATCCTCCCCACTTCACTCCATCCCTCTCCAGCATCTCTTACTCTCCAAAAGAAGCCACATTATCCCAAACAGATTCTACTAAAATGCCTTTAGTATGCACGTTTCCTCTTTCTAACTCTTTTACCTACTCTCACCACCCCAAACTGTCCCATCCCTACCCGCTTGCCTAGGTTATTCTTCGTTCAGCACAGACATGAGTTATTCCCAAGTCCTGTTTGGATGCCTCTCTACGGGTTCCACAGGCATCTTATGCTCCGTCACATCATGCTCTGATGTAAGGAACAGACACCTGCCTGTAATCTCTTACCTAATAGCTCCAGTAGGGTGGGGCCATATCTGATTTGTTCATAAGTGCCTAGCACAGTGCCTTGCACACAATGGATATTAAGTAAGTACTAACTGAATAAATCCAGTAATATTAAAGTCAGTAGAATCCCTAAGCACATTTACTTAAGACATTTCCTCCTCTATAATGTGAGATTTTTTTTTACATGCACCAAGTTTCTCCTTTTTAAAATGTCTGTGGAAGAAAAATTTACATTTATATACCAATCAACCATGACCATTTAAATTTACTGAAGACCAAAGAGTAATAGAATCTTAGTCCAGATATAGTTCTGAGTGCTAAAATGCTTTAAGCTTCTTCTAATTATGTGTCCCACTGTTGAAATAAAATTGTTTCAAGATGTTAAACTCTTCCATCATTGTCTAGAAAGACAAGAAAAGGAAAAATATTAAAATTTTTATGTTGCTAGTTCCTTACTAAAACTGTATCAAGCAATAGCATGGACCATTTCTAATGCCTCATTATAATAAGTGAGGTCTATCTCAAATAAACACAGTAAGATGTCCTATTTTTTAAAAGATTAAAAAAATTTAAACATATTATATATATATTCAATGTAAGAAATGCTGAGTAACCCATGCATTATAATTAAGAGATTATAACAATATCAACTGTTTCATGACATCACATGGGTATAACTATTCTTTTTGACTACCAAATGTTCTAATAGATTTTTCATGAAAATATCTTCAACTTATTTGTGTATGTGGCTTGTAGTGGCTCTTCTTTCAGAATCAGAGTGAAGGACTTCCAACTCTAATCTGAGCATCTAAATAAAAGCCTTGATATTCTGACTTTAGGAAATGTTTCCTGTAGCTATAATAATTTCTTTGGCCATGATACATACACCTATCTTCTATGTATAAAATAAGAGAAACACTGAATGGACGGTTATATTAACATATAAGGACCATATCTTATTTATTGTTGTTTCCCACAATACTTATCTAGTCATTCAAGTACTAGGTAGCTGAGTGCCCATATGATTCCAGGCTCTGTACTAAAGACTAGGAATATAACTTTAAGCCAAAAAAAATTGTTTCTATGCTATTCAATCACATAAATAAATGTAAAATCATAACTGTAGCAAGTACACCATCACCTGGATGATGGAAATTGGCTCCTAACAAGTCTCTCTGGTATCATCCTTGCCCCTTTACGTTCTCCAGGTATATCCATTATCTACATGGAAGAATATTTCTAAAATGTAAACCAAATTATCCTATCTTTCCCAAGCCACCTCTATAAAAAGCCCTCCAATGGTTTCCCATTGTACATAGAATAAAACCCAAGCTCTTGCCCTGAATTACAAAGTCAGGAACAATCTGGCCACTCTTTTTTTCCTAATCTCCTGTCATACCACTCTCCTGCCTTCTCTCTTTGGCTCAAAACCCTTGCACTCATTCTTTCAGTCTGAAATGTTCTGTTCTCCATCAAGGCTCCCCTTCTGTTACTTAGATCTCAATTTAAATAAAATATCATCTTCCTTCTTAATCTAAGGTAGCCATCCAGTTACCTGCTTGGGGGGGGCGGGTAGAGACAGGAGTCTGGCTACTTTGCCCAATCTGGTCTCGTACTCAAGCTGAAGTGATCCTTCCACCTCAGTCTCCCAAAGTGCCTTGGTGTCTGGCCCACTCAGTTGCCTTATTTTAATTATAAAGATTGTATTTATCTCTGCTACTATTCTTGCTTGTTTAACTAGTTGGATTTTTTGTTTGTTTGTTTGTTTGTATCTCCTCACTAGGATGCAAGAATCATGAGCAAAAGAACCTTGTCTGTGTATATCCCCAGAGTTTAGAACCCTGCCCGGCCCACCCAAGTATTTGTTGAATGGGCAGTAGTATCTGATATAGTCAATAATGTAAGGGAAGGTTTGCCTAAGGAAAACACAATTTAGCTAAAATCTGAAAACTGAGCAGGAGTTACTGAGTAAAGAGAAAAGAGCATCCACACAGAAGGAACAGCCAATACAAAGGCCCAGAGCAGGAGAAAATATGACACAAATAAGAGATTAAAAGAAGAGTCACAGGATTAGAGCTCAGAGTGCCAAAAGTGGTAGAGGTGAGATGATGTTAGGAGAGACTGTTAACTGCATGGATATAAAAGCAACTATTACACAATGAAACAAATACCACATCAGATCTGAATAAAAACAGAAGACTGATATTTTTAAAATTACTACATATTATTTCATTCAAAAACAAACTAAGCATAAAAAACAAGATAATAGTAATACTTTTATTTTTTTCTTTTAAAGATGTGGAGTACAATTCAGGGTTAGGTATACAAATGTTCATTATGCAGGTACCCTTGATAATGAGGTGTGTTCCCGCTTTCCCAGGCAGATTTCCACTACTGCCAATCCCGCTTCCCCACCCCTCTCCTGGCAGTTTCCCACTACTGCCAATCATTCTCTTATAGTATTATGATAATTTTTCAAGGTTCAAAGAACATGTGATACTCAGTTCTTTGTTTCTGTGAAAGATTACTCAGTATTATAGACTCTAAGTCCATCCAGGTTGTTGTGAAGTTCATGATTTTGTTCTTCTTTATGGTTGCGCAATATTCCATCATGTATATGTATCACATTTTTTTATTCAGTCCTCTTTTGAAGAGCAGCATGGTTGGTTCCATGCTCTTGCTACTGTGAACAATGCTGTGATTGTTTCTTAGGGGGAATTTCTTAGGGGGAAAAGGAGAAAAATGAAGCCAATGACAGACAGCTACCATTTAGTAAGTACCAAGTTCATCATATGTTGTATGCTTTATATCTATATATTCATACATCATTTATCCTAACAAGGTGATAGTATTATACTCATTTTACAATGGTGCCCATCAACTTCCATTCTCCTCCCTGTATGTGTGCCATTTATTTTACCTGTGTAATACACTATATAACTAAATAAATATATTATCTTACAAAACCAAAAGATTCATGGGCTAAGTACTGGATTGGAACCTTGAGAACTATACATATAACGGTTTTAACCAGAAGAGGGCTGGGTACAGTGGTTCACACCTGTAATCACAGCACTTTGGGAGGCCAAGACAGGAGAATTGCTTGAGGCCAGGAGTTCCAGATCAGACTGGGTTTTACAGAGACCTTGTCACCACAAAAAAATATATAAAAATTAGCCGGGTGTGGTGGTGTATGTCTATAGTCCCGCTACTCGGAAGGCTGAGACAGAAGGATCTGCTGTACTCAGGAGGTCAAGGCTGCAGTAAGCCATGATCATACCACTGCACTCAGTCTGGGCAAAAGAGTGAGACCCCCAACTCAAATAAATAAGCAAACAAACAAATAAGTTGTTAATCTTCTCTTTAAAACTATACACTCATCAATGGTCAGGAGAAAGAACTTTCTACCTTATTCTAACAGATTTATTTGTTCTCAACATTCTCCAACTTATTGAACATCAGTCCTATCTTCAGAGATAGAGCTAAATCTAACTGCTCCCTCCATTTAGACTGGGTATCAGTTGCAAGAGCATGCATTTCTGTGTGTGTGTGTGTGAGATGACTGCTTGAATTCAGGAGTTCGAGACAATGCTATGGGCAACATAGCAAGACCTCATTACTACAAAAAAATTTAAAAATTCATTAGATGTGGTGTGCACACCTGTAATCCCAACTACTCGGAAGGCTGAGCAGAAGGATCACCTGAGCCCAGGAGTTGGAAGCTGCAGTGAGCTGTGATTGTGCCACACTTTGGGTGACAGAGTGAGACCACAACTCAAAAAAACAAAAACAAAAACAAAACAAAAAGTCGACTGTTCAAATACTGATAACATTTTCAGCGTAATACGGTAAGATGACAGTGACCTTGTCCAGCATAAACACATGGGCCATCTCATGTGCAATTCCATATAGACCCACCGTGGTCTTCCCCAATGTCTCCTCTTAGAGTTGTACCTGATTGTATTTTATGTCTTATTACTATTTTTTTTTTTAATCAGAGTCTCACTCTGTCACCCAGGCTGGAAAGCAGTAGCACACTCACTGCCACCACAGTCTCAACCCGCTGGGCTCACAAGAACATGCATTCTTAATTCTTATACAACCTAACTCCATTAAAACTATCATCTTTTATGCAGGAGTACTTTTTTCTTTTTTTTAGTGTGAGTCAGGGTCTCACTCTTGTCCAGGTTAGAGTGCAGTGGCACGCTCATGGCTCACCACAGCCTCAACCGCCTGGGTTCTGGTGATCCTTCTGCCTCAACCTCCCAAGTAACTGAGACTACAGGTATGTACCACCACACCTGATTTTTTTTCTTCTTTTTGAGAGAGGTGAAGGCTCGCTATGTTGCCTACACTGGTCGTGAATTCCTGGGCTCAAGCAATCCCCTCACCTCTGCCTCCCAAAGTGCTGGGATTACAGATATGAGCCACTGCGACAGCCTAAAAGCACTTTTAAATCAACACAAATCAACTGCCACTTAGAAAAAAGTTATATCCAAGAAAGTTATGTCATCTTTCATATAAAACTATAATCACACTACTCACTTTTATTATCATCTTCTCAAGCTAGTACTATTACACAGTTAAAAATAAATGTAATAAATAAGCTCAAAACACATCATATAACACTTCCTTTAATCCTTTAATCCTCCAGACAACTCACTATGATAGGTACCATTGACACTGGTACCCATGATGGTGTCCTATATTATAATAAAGAAAGTAAAGCTCGGTAGGGAAGTTAGGTAACTTGTTCAAGGCCCTACAGTTTAATAAGACCAGGATTCAGACCCAAACCTGACTACTAGGGAGCCCATACTCTTCACATGCCTTCCTGTGATGTAAGTTTGGTGACCCAGCAAGTCAGGCCACTCACCAGGGAATATCTCTTGATTTCATTTCCATCTTTTAGTACTTACCAGCTTCAATAAGTCTGTTCACTTCTTTGGGATGCATGAGCACAAACTCATAAGAAAGAGGCTATAAATGATAAATACCATCGGATGCAATAAATAGCCAAATTGTCTTAATTCATAGGCTAGGAGCAGAAATGTATTATGTTTTTTAGAGTTCCGTTCTTACTTCGGTGATTAAGAGATAATTAAAAGCTTTGACAAAGTACAACTTTCCAGTCCCTCCTTCAGAAAGCATTTGCTTCTGTTATAAACACAGATAAATCAGAGAAGTATTAAACATGTCTGATTTTGCAGCCTCTGGTTCTTAGAATACCATGTTTTCAGAAATACTTGTTATTATCATTAGTACTGGGGAGCTGCAAGCAAACTGCTCATTCAAGTTGACAGAAGTGGGTTGAGACCAGGGTTGGTGGCTCATCCTATAATCCCAGCACTTTAGGAGGCCAAGGCGAGTGGATTGCCTGAGCTTGTGGGTTCAAGACCAGCCCAGGGAACTTGATGTGACCTTGTCTCTACAATAAATAAAAAAATTAGCCAGGCATGGTAGTGCATGCCTGTAGCTCCAGCTACTTGGAAGGCTGAGGTAGAAGGAACACAGAAGCCCAGCAGGTCGAACCTGGGGTGGTCATGAGGGAACCACTGCACTCCAGCCTGGGAGACAGAGTAAGACTCCAACTCAAAAAAAAGTAGTAACCCCTACAGTCCCCTCCCACTGTAGGAGTTTTTCTGTCCTCTCAATGAATCCTGCTTTAAAAAAGAAGAAGTGGGTTGTAGGTGCTTTCCTTTTGTTTCTCAGCCCACTAAAATCACACGTAAGAAAGTCTAATTAATGTTAACATTAGTAAGGCCTCGAAAATTATTTTCAAGTGTTTCATATACACTTTTATAGAGGGTTGAGAAAGGAAGAGAACCAAATGATACATTTTGTATTAAAAGTCCTCACCCATTTGGAAAAGTCTCTGCCATCGAGATGGCCATGTCTCAGTGATGATAAATGTCTTACGTGTTACCAAATAAATAATTCTTATCTTCTTGCCAGAATAGGGAAAAGCATTTTCTGGGCTATTCTCTGGGATTATTTATTAAGCTACAGAGACAACCGCTTGATGACACCAACTAAATAGAGGCTTGACTATGGAAATCTAAAACTCTACTCTAATAATCTGAAGTTTTCCTAAAACTAATTCCCTGGGCTAGAAATAAGCATCATATAAAACTTTTTATTCATTCAAGAAATATTTATTAAGTACTTACTATGTTTCACGCATTGTTCTAGAGGGTGAAAATACAGTAGTGAAAAAAACAGAGCTACTTTGTTTATCGATTTTACACAATAGAGGACACAGGAAGATAAACAAATATTTTCTTTTGCATAATGTGCCAGGTAGTAATAGTCCTATGGACAAAAAGAGGTAAGAGGAATAGAGTACACGGGACAAAAAGAGTACCACTTTTTATAGAGTGCTTAGGGAAGGCCACTCTGATATCATGTAAGTACAGAAATGAGGGAGAAAATCATACAAACCTATGGAGGAAGAGCAGTCCAAGCAAAAGGAGCAGCAGTGCTAAGGTGCAGAGGCCTGAGCAGGCTGGGTATGTTTAAAGAAGGGCAAGTCTGGAGTGCAACGAGCAAAGGGAGAATGGGAGAGGAGACCAGGGAGCCAGCAGGGGCCAGATTATGAAAAGCCTTGTATGCCCCTGAACTGATTTTGCCATTTATTCTGAGTGAGGAAGGAGCCAGTGGAGGGACTTTTATTTTGTTTTATTTTGGCCTTGGAGTCTTTTTTGCGGAGAAATGATAGGATATGATCTAAAGTTCAAAAGAACTGTCCTGGCTGTTACATGGAAAACAGACTGTAGGGTGTCAAGGGCAGAGCTGGGAGAGCAATTAGAAGGTACCTGTAATGAAAAAGAGAAAAACGGTGACTGTGGATATGTTGAGTATGAAGTGCCCATTTAGACATCTGAGTGGACATATGTGTGTAGGATTAAGGGAAGAGTTTTCAATGGGAGATATAAATCTGAGACTCATCAGCAGATGACATTAAAGTTACAAGACAAGATGAAATTACCCAGGAAATGTGGGCAGACAAAGACAGGAGAGGATCCAAAGACTGGACTCCAAGGCACTGCAATGCTTGAAGAGAACTGGAGAAACCAGCAAGGACACTAAGTAGGGAAACCAGGGAGGCAGGTAAAGAAATGTTCAACCTCACTAATCATCAGGAAGATGCAAATCAAAACCACACTGAGATACCACCTAACTCCAGTCAGAAAGGCAATTATCAACAACTCAAAAAATAACAGCTGCTGAAGAGGGTGTGGCAAAAAGGGAACACTTCTACACTGTTGGTGGGAGTGTAAACTAGTGCAACCTCTGTGGAAAGCAGTGTGGCGATTCCTAAAAGCTCTAAATATCAACCTCCCATATGACCCCGCAATCCCCCTACTGGGAACTCAAATCACTCTATAAAAAAGATACCTGCACACGTATGTTTATCGCAGCGTTGTTCACAATAGCAAGAACCTGAAAACAACCATGCTGCCCATCAAAAGAGGACTGGGTTTAAAAAATGTGGTACATATACACGATGGAATACTACGCAGCCATAAAAAAGAACAAAATCATGAATTTCGCAGCAACCTGGATGGAACTAGAGTCTATAATACTGAGTGACCTCTCACAGAAACAAAGATCCGAGTATCACATGTTCTCACTCATATAATGGACCTTGAACATCCAATGTAATACTATAAGAAAATGACTGACAGAACTGGGAAACTATGAGGGGGGGATGGGATTAACAGTAGCAAAAATTTGTCTGGGGATGGGGGAAACACCTCTTATCAACAGGGTGCCTGAATGAAACATAATTGTACACCTAACCCTTAACTGTACCCTACAAAACGATAATAAAAAATGTTGATTAAAAAAAAAAAAGAATCAGGAAAAACAGGTGCCCCGGGGCCATGTGTGAGGCGACAGATCACTGCTAAGCAAATATTCACTCCCTCCACTTTCTCAATTGTGGATGGTGTATGCTTCTCTGCTCTCACTGATGATAGGCCTAGCTATATGAATTCCTTTGGCCAATGGGAATGTTAGTGGCCAAGATGGAAGAAGAGGCCTCCCGTGTGCTTAGGTGGTTTGACTTCACCCTGTTACTCCAATAATCTGCCACAACAAGAGCATACCCTTGATAGCCACTGTACCTTCAGCCTAAGTCCCAGAACAAATACATATGGAGCAGACTGCACCCAATCCACAGTATGGAACTAACCCTAGCTGAGCCTCAACTTGGTGCAGACTTATCTAGCTCAGCCCATTCTAGATAGTTGAAATGCAGCTGGCCTAGGATACCCAGGAACAAAAGCTTAAATGTGAGCTACTGGGTTTTAGGGTGGCTTATAAGGTAGCATTACCAAGGCAACAACTAATATACACACCAAGTGAAGAAAGTCTTTCAAGAAGGGGCTTATCAACCGTCAAATGTAACTGATAGGTTGGATAAGATGAAGAAGATTGAGAACCGATCCTGGCTATGGCAAGGAAGAGCTCACTGAAGCATTTTCGGCAGAGTAATGTGTACAAATGCCTAACTGGAATAGGTTTGAGAGTGAGAGGAAAGAAACAGGAAAAAGTAGTACAGACAAGTCTTTTGGAAAATTCTACAATAAAGGAGAGTAGAGAAATGGTGCAGAAGCTGAAGAAAAATGCAGGGGTCAAGGAAAGTTTGTTTATTTTGTTAAGATGAGCAATATTACAGCTTGTGATGTTACAGTCTGAAAACTGATGGAAACAATCCAACAGTGGGGAAAAATTGATGATACAGAAAGTACATTATTTGTGAGTAGGCAAGAGGAGAAGGTACACAATGTCCAAGCAGAGGAGATGGTGTCAGAGGAAAATTCAGCCACAGAGCATTCCATGAGAGATGGTGGTGTGCATGGGTTTGGAGCAGGTGTGGTGACAGATGCAGTGATAGAACCCAGTGGAAGCCTCTAAAAGCAAGATCAACTGCAGAGAGGAATTGGGAGGGAGACGGCACCAGTTTGAGGAGAGAAAATAAGACAGAAATGACCATCTAGGATAAGAGGATAATGAACAGACTAGGAAAAAGAAGTAGGACTGCCAGTCAGCATTCAAGCTCACACATGAATCACAGTTAGGTCTACACAATCCTATTTATTTATTTCCTTTTTTTTTGAGTTGGAGTCTTACTCTGTCGCCCAGACTGAAGTGCAGCAGCATGCTTCCGGCCACCATAGCCTCGACCTGCTGGACTCCCACGATCCTCCCGTCTCAGCCTTCCAAGTAGCCAGAATTACAGGCACACACTACCATTATTATTATGATGATTTTTGTAGAGATGAGGTTTCACCAAGTTGTCCGGGTGGGTCTCAAACCCACGGGCTCAGGCAATCCACTCACCTCGGCCTCCCAAAGTGCTGGGATTACAGGCTGAGCCACCGAGCCCGGCGTCACAATCCTACTTAAATGAAAAACTACTTACGATGAAACAGAGGTGACACAAGCTTACCCCACTGTACCACTTTTGGAACTACTACAATTGTTGTAAACAAACAAAAAAAATGTTAGAGAAGTCACTCAGAAAAACAAACGAAAGTATGGACTATTTGGACTAATAAAATTACGTTAAAATGTCTTTCAAACCAGTCACATGTCATAAAACTATTATACGACTGTGAGCTAGAGAAGTGTAGAATCCAACTGAAAGAAGATAACTGAGACAGTGGTGGGCACAGTCCAAAGTTGATGGAGCAACTGGGTGAGGAGTGAACCTGAATCCAGAGTCCAGGGTTGCACTTGTAATTCAATATGGCAGCCAATTGCCACTTTTGGCTATAAGAACTTGAAATGGAGCTAGTGCAACTAAGGAACTAAAATTTAAATTTTATTTTATGTAAATTTAGAAACTAAAATGATGGAAAATATTTTCCTACAAATACAACTTTACTTTTGTTTACTTTTGTTCAGCACCATATTTAACTGCTGAAAATTTAGTGTCAAAACTGAGATGTTCTCTAAGTTTAAAGCACATACCAGATTCCAAAGACTGTGCAAAATAAAAATGTTTAATATCTCATTAATTTTATATTGACTACATATTGAAATTATGTGATAATTTAGATATATTGGGTTAAATAAAATCTATTACTAAAACTAATTACTTTTTTTAAAGTATAATTTCCATTTTATTTTTTTCCAGAGGATAGTTGCTCTTCGGTCCTTAAGGAGTCAGCTCCTCACATGGGCTTTGGTGGAGGTCATGGGGCAGTACCTGCAGGTCTAAATCGGGGTGGGGGTGTTCAGTCTTTGCAGGCTTCACAGGACTGATTCCTCACTACCTTGCTGCGAATGGCACAACTCACACAGTAATGCAGACTCAAATACGGCTTGGGAAGCACATGGGCGTGGAAAGAAACTCCCTTCAGGGATGTCCCTGACAGCTGTGGCCTCCGCTATGCTTCCAATGACGAACTTCTTAATAGTCTTATATTTGGGCACACATTGGTCGCAATTCGTGCAGCCAATGGGTCGCTTATGGCCATGGCCCTTTTTTAGCACAACCTTGTTCCTTCTTTTCTTTGTCATCTTGAAACCAAGGATTTGAAATACAAAACTAAGTACTTTTTACCTTTTTTTTTGAGCCGGGGGTCTCACTTACTCTCCCAGGCTGGAGTGTGGTGGCACAATCAACAGCTGACTGCAGCCTTGGCCTCCTGAGCTCAGGCGATCCTTTTACTTCAGCCTCCCGAGTAGCTGGAACTACATGTGAGTGCCACCACGCCGGGGTAATTTTTTATTTTTGTAGAGACAAGGCCTCACTATGTTGTCCAGGCTGGTCTCAACCTCCTGGGCTAAAGCAATTCTCTCACCTCAGCCTCCCAAAGTGCTAGGAATACAGGCATAATTCCAGGCAGCCACTTTTTACTTTTTAATATCATCCCCCCAAACTTAAAATTAAATATTGAACAGCACTGGTCTAAGAATTAAAAAACCAATACTATCTGAAAAGCAGGGTCTGGAGTCTCCTGTTGTTATGATGACTATAAAAGAGCCCCAAGCCTGTCCACCTATGTCACAGGAAGAATTATCCAGAATGTGTGCAATCCAGGTACAGCATTCAAGCCTTACAGCTGTGTTCAATAAGCAATATCTACAAACGATCAAGTAGCAACTTCAAGTCAATATGGGAGGGCATGATACCTAAATTTCACCTGAAATGGTACCTTCAGTTTACCTGAGATGATAAACCTGCTTCAGGTGGGTAAGTGACTCCCAATCTAGAGAAGGCTTAGAATTAAATATAGAGATAATGAAGACTATCAGACTCATATTAATACTTTTTAGAAAAGTTTAGAAATATGTCTTAAATTAACTGGAACAGTTTGTGCACGACTGTCACGTTTTTAACGTTTAAAAGAATCTGACATAAAGCTGACAGATGAGCCTTGTGATTCTAGCTTAAAATTTGTGGGAGATTTTAGACATGATTTATTTTGATTGAAATGTTTAAGAGTATTTGACTATGTCTATACAATAATCATTTTGTAAGTGATGGAATAGTCTAAGGAACTCGAGGTAAGTATTTGGGAAACTTTTACTCATTTGGGTCACACATTTGCCCAGTAGAAAATTAAATACATTAAAGTTATATATGCAATTTAAAATATTTAAGGGTTTAACTTTAGTTAAGTTTATAAATATGACTGAAAATTAAAGGAATTCAATCTGTTCAGTTTGAATTACTAAACTAAAGAAAAAGTAAAGATAATTGCTATTTACCAGATATATAAAAATAATAATAAGATATGTAAATTAAATTTAAAGGTCTAAAGAAAACTAGATTTTTATTTTTACCTAAAATAATTATCAATTTTACTTTCTTCACACAAAGCTTACCCTTAATAACACATAATTAAGTACTTTACAGATACATATTAATTCATTTAATCCTAACAGCAACCGAGTGAAGTAATATTATTCTCTCCCATTTTATGGGTAATTGTATTAGTCTGTTTCAATTGCTATAACAAAATACTGTAAACTAGGTGGCTCATAAACAACAGAAATTTATTTCTCACTTCTCTGGGGGCTGGGAAGTCCAAGATTAAGGCACCAGCTGATTAGGTATCTGGTAAGAGATCACTTTCTGGTTCATAGATGGTGCCCTCTCAACTGTGTTCTAACATGGTAGAAGGAGTCGGTGAACTCTCTGGGGGCTCTTTTAAAAGGGCACATTGGCTAGGCACAGTGGCTCAAGCCTGTTATCCCAGCATCTTGGGAGGCTGAGGCAAGAGGATCGCTTGAGCTCAGGGGTTCAAGACCAGCCTGGGCAACTTGGCGAGACCTCATCTGTACAATAAAATAAAAAAATTAGCCGGGCGTGGTAGCATGCGCCTGTGGTTCCAGCGACTTGGAAGGCTGAGGTGGAAGGAGGCTGAGGCTGTGGTGGCCTGCACTCCAGCCTGGGTAACAGAGTGAGACTCCCAATCAAAAAAAAAGGGCACTAATCCCATTAATGAGGCCTCCATCCTCATGACCTAATCCCCTCCCAAAGGCCCTACCTCGTAATATCATCACCTTGACGGTCAGAACTTCAACACATGAATAGGGGGATGACATAAGCAATCAGTCTACTGCAGTAATAAATGAAGACACAGAGAGATTAAGTAGCCACCCAAAGGTAATACAGCTAAAAGGTAGCAGAGCTAAGGTTCAAATCCAAGCGTCTGGTTTCTCATGTTGTCCTTGAACATCGGCAAAAACTTACACTGGAAAAATAACTAGGTATTCATAAAAGTAGGGTTTTTTTCCATACCATTAAGATTTTAAATTAGTCTTTTGTTCCTCTTTTTTCCCAGTAGTTATCAAGAAAGGTTTGCACCTGTAATTCCAGGAAAACCCCATGCTGTACAGGGGAATGACCTAAATAAAAAGAGTTTCCAGATGTCTAACATCATCCCTGACCCTTGCCCCAGAACTCCAGCATCCT